>NW_026068034.1:3778641-3804821 GCF_014885135.2 Alexandromys fortis
TTTTTGATAAGTAAAGCAGCCTCCAGGAAATTTCAAAGCCTATGGACAACTTTGTTTCATGTTGTCATGTTGCGATAGAATACTTTTCTAATAAAAGAAAAAAATCAAAATTAAAACAGTGCCAGTGCCCCATGAAGGGCACTGAATGCCCCAGGAATTAGCTCAGAATGAGGAAAAGAGGTAAAGGGAAGGCACTCCTTGAGGTATTCATGATCCTATAATAGTGGCCATCCTGTAAACTCTCCTATGATACCATATTGATTGTTAATATTTTTATGGAATCATCTTGAGATACTTAGTTGGATTTTAAATTTAAGATTATTTTGAGCCTGGCGGTGGTGGCGCATGCCTTTAATCCCAGCACTTGGGAGGCAGAGGCAGGTGGATCTCTGGGAGTTCGAGGCCAGCCTGGTCTATAAGAGCTAGTTCCTGGACAGGCACCAAAGCTACAGAGAACCCTGTCTCGAAAAATCAAAATAAATAAATAAAATAAGATTATTTTAAGTACTCAGGCATATTTATTTATTACAACAATAATAATATAGAGATTAAGATAGCATGCTCATTTGCTTTGACTAAAGTGTGAAGAGATGGTACAAACATCTTGATCAACAATAGATCAAGATGGGGAGGCTAATGGTTCAGTCATCTACCTCTGAGTTATTGACTATTAATAGATATTGCAGAAGGGATAATCATATCTTTAGTGTGTGCCCAGTATTGAAGCCTACCAGGTTCCAACAGATAGCTCTAAACCTATGGTCTCACAGACACAACTGATTAATCTCAATGGATCACAAAAAAAAAAAATAGATATAGATGAAAGAGAGATTTGTGGGGAGGAGTTGAGGGCAGACAGGGGTGATAAAAGGACTAAGAGAGGGGCGGTGGGAAGCATGTATCTTTCACATGTGTGAAATTGTTCAAAAACAAATTTAATTAATGACAACAAAAACAAAATCTATACTATTGATTAAAAAGCCCCACACATTTATCACTGTACATAGATACAGGAAAACTCATTCTAAAATTTGGAAATATATGCATTTTTTAACCTAAAAAGAAAGTATAAGGATTAGTTTAAAAATACACATCCCAGGGTCCGGAAAAAGGGCTCTGTGCTTAGGGCACCTGCTGCTTTTCTGGGAGCCCATGTTTAGTTCCCAGAACCCTCAAAAACATCTTCCTAGATCCCATGAATCCAGCCCCAGAGGATCAAATGTTTTCTTCCATTCTTCCCCAGCACCAAAATGAATAAGGAATAAACAGGCGATACTGAATGAGTAGCTGTTTGCATTGATGCAGTAGTATGAACAGGACTTAGATAGGCTGGCTGTTCATTTGTTTGGAATGTATTACTTTATTTGTCAGGTAATGTTAGTTATTGATATCACTTACTTTGGTGAAAGACGACAAAGGCTGGTTCTCTAGCTCTTGTTTACATGATTCTCCATAATTGGTGGGGAAAATCCCACTGGATATAAAAGAGTTTCATAGTGTTGAAAAATACTACTGGCTGATTAGTCTTGGGAGTTACTTGTTGCTGGGATTTTATAGCAGTGAAATGTGCCATAGTAGGAACCTTCCTCACAGGTTGACTGAGTCAGATCCACCTGAGAATTTTTAGCCATAGTTATTATGCTGTTCCTACCAACATTTATTATCTCCAAAAAATAAATTCAAAGGGCCAACTAAAGTATTTCCAATTTCTATAAAAAGCCAAATTGCAATTAAGCTATAGTTTGAACTAATAATGTATTGCCAAAGTTAATATTTGGACTTAGATTTTGCCCTGTGAGAGAAATAACCCAAAGCCAGTAAATACTAGTTTTAATATTTATGAAAATGAATCTGGCTAAAGCATTCATTTTGATTTGGAAAAAAAATACCATGTTGATTAGCCAAATCCCTTCTCAGCATGTATATTAGTCAGATTCAAAACCATGCTGCAAATGTTAAAATATACCAACTGTCTCAAATTGGTTTTGTAGGTCATTAAATGAAATAAATCAAATATAAATGTTCTTTTAAAGTTAAATACACCACCAAATGCTATTCTTATAATGATTATTGCTTGGCATAGAATTTGTGTAAAGAAATCTGTCTGGTGGGCATGGTTAAGCAACTCCAATGTTGACCCATGTTTGATGTCAATAGGAAGAGGGCATTAGATCTGGGACTACAGACTTCTTCATCAGTCAGATTGCCACTCAAATTTGTCTTCTTTATGTGTGTCAGTTTCAGAGTTAGTTTTTCCCATGTGTCTCAGCACTCTTAACTGAGAAATAATAGCTAAGCTTCCTTACTAGGCTTAATATAGAATAAGAAGAAACACATATATTCTTGATACAAATATTTATATTTTGATTCACACATATTTGACAATATAACAGGGTGCTAGTAAACCATAAGCACAAAGAAATCTGTTTAATAATTTTCTTTCATTTATTAGAAGTTTGAAAATATACAGTGCATTTTGATCATATTCATGCCCCTCCCCCACAACTCCTCCCAGGTACTCTCCTACTTAACTTTGTATCTTCCCCCCACATCAAGTACAATTTATAATACTCACATACTCTTGAGATAGGGATTTCTACCAGACCATGGTTGACCTATGAAGGGATACACCATAAAAGAAAACTGACTATTCTTCCAGAAGGTACCAATTGTCAAAATTTCTTCTTGCCAGCGGCAAGTCTTCATGCCTACATCTCATATCTATGCTGGAATTTTGATTGGTTTGAGTTGGCATAGGTCTTGTACATGTTGTGAGAACAGTTGCAATTTTATATGTGCACTTACGTTACGTGTCAGGAAAACTCTTTCTTTTTAGTCATTCGCTGCCTCTGACTCTTACAATTTTTCCAACTTCTTTTCCACAAAAAGCCTCGGGGGAAATTTGTTATAGTATTTGGACCTAGGAATTCAATAGTCTCTTAATCTCTAGACTGTAACTAATTGCTGGTCTCTGTTTTAATCACCATATACAGCAAAAAAACAAGTGACCTGATGAGGGTGACTCATGCATCTATGTTCAAGAATAATGATAAGGCATTAGGAGTGGGTATAATTATAGGTCTATTTAGCAAAGCAACAGTAGTGAGCTATTCTTTAGACCTACGATCTGTCTAGCCATTCGTTCTTAGCCCCAATAAGAATGGTGCATGCCTTTAATGACAGCATTGGGGAGGCAGAGACAGGCCAGTCTTGGTGAGTTCTAAACCAGTTTGGTCTACAAGTGAGTGTCAGAATAGCTAGGGCTATTACACAGAGAAACCCTGTCTTGAAACCTAACCCTCACCCCCCAAAAGCAGGAGGTAGTGAGTTTCATTTTGGGAAGCAGCCTTAAATCCAAACAGAAAGTGTTTGGTTACTTCTATGACATTCATGCATCTCTTTCATTAGTGGGAATGTCTTAGAAGACCAGTTATTGTGGTGGCTCAAGAATGTACAGTTAGCTGACATTGATGATAGCTTTTCTCCTCTGGTAGCAGGCATGACACCTTCCAGCACTCTGAGCAGTAGCTAGTGGGGTTGCAGCCTCTTTAATATTTTATGACTTAAGTATGGCTGTCCTCACAATTAGTGTCTTGCTTTCAAGTTCTAGAAGTTAACAGATAATTTGTAATATTTGGAGCATATGGGATTTCACTGGCCAACAACCCCAAAGGAAGTAATCCATTATTGGCACTGGTATTTTTATTTGTTGTTTTGTGGTGTCTTGTGGAATTATTGTTCTCTTGTTATACCATATCTCCATTTAAACACTGTGTGTGTGTGTGTGTGTGTGTGTGTGTGTGTGTGTTTTAGGAAGTTTCTACTATAGTGGGTTTCCATATACATTTTTCAAAATGTCTTTAGTGTTACTTATCCTTGCTTTGTTCATTCATTTATCCTGGCCTCTCAACTCCACCCATTTAAACTACTCTTTGATACTATGCCTGGTTTCTTATGTGGGTGCTGTGAATTTGAACTCAAGGTTTTATTATGTTTGCCATCTCTTCAGCCCATATAATATATTTTTATTTTTAATTTTCATATCCAAGACCTGGAATAGATCCAAATAAGAGTAAAAGAACTGCTATCAATTCTATGTAGTAGATTTAGGTGAACTTTAACTGTTTATTCTTTGTTGTTTATGGCTAGCTGGAGAGCCCACTGTGTTGATATATTCCTCATATTTATTGGAAACTTTTTTAAGGTAACGGTTGTTAAAATTATGATACTCTGATGACATGGGAGTTATATGCATTCAGTAGCCACTGTGCTGTACTTTTGAAATATGTCACGGGGCATACTCTTGTATTGTTTGGATAGCAGCAGGGAACTGTAGGATCCAATAATCATGGGGAGGCAAGGGCAGTTTATCATATACTATGTTGATAGGTTTTGGTATTTAGTAATTTAGACAAATGTGAAATACTCTCTACCACTGTGGGCGGCACCATTCCCTTGATAGGATGTTCTGAACTGGGTAAGTGCGAATAAATTAAACTGAAGATGAACAAGCAAGAAGCATGCACGTATCCATCTCTCTCTGTTCTTGACTGGAGGTTATGATGTGACTGCTGTTTCCAGTTCCTGCTGCCTTGACTTCGCTGCTCTGATGGACTGTAACCTGGAATTGTGAGCTAAATCAATGTTTCTCCCCTAAGTGGCTTTTAGTAGGGATATCTTATCAAAGCAACAGAAATAGAACCAAGACAATGGTCAGTATATGTGAAGTAAAGGCCAATTGTGACACCACTTATTTAAGGTAGCACCACAACTTTAAAGATTAACTCAAATTACTGAACTAGTGTAGGAAAAGGAGATAGGACACATGGGGAGGTGAAAAGTCAAGTGAGAATTTTGTGCATTTCAGTAAACATCAGGATATAGTCATCCTTGTAGGCTTTATACCTTTCTAAACGTAGTTCCTAAATTATGTGTACATATGTGTGTCTGTGTGTGGATGTTGACAAATGAGGGCAGTACTTTTGAAGTCAGAAGAGGGCACCAGAGGCCCTGGATTTAAAAATGACTGTGAGCTGTCCCTCAACATGAATGCCTGGAAGCAAACCATCTTCTACAAGAGCAGAAAGCACTCTGAGCCACTGAGTAGTATTTCCAGTCTCAAGTTTTATAGCTTTAAGAAAACTTTTTAACACAGTAAGAACTTAAAAATAAAGTGTCAACGTGCACTCAATCCATCATACTCTTTCTAGAGCTTTTACATAGATATATAGGATTTGGTTTATATTTTTGACACCACAGTCTCTTTTAGTATATATATTTTCTTTCCCATGAGCCTTGGTGAGGACTTTCCAAAGCCAGCAAAGTAGAAATGTGTGAAACCAAAATGCATCTTAATGCAAAGAATAAAAAAGTCAAGGCCAGAGTTTAATTGCTTTAAAAATCAGTGTTTCATTGGACCATTGCTTACTAAAGGAACTGATTTGAGGAGCTCAGAACAGGGACTACTTATATTATGAAAGATTTGGGGAAACTCCAAGAATGTGCTAGGCAAAGGCAGATTGTTTAATTTAATTGATCTGTCTTCTTATTCTTTCCAGTCAAGTCTCAGATTCAGTTCACATTCCCCATTACTTGCTTGTCCTGTGAAATTCTGCATTAACATCAGAGATTGTTGAACTAGAATTTATACTTCTTAAAAATATTTTTTTAACAAGATTTCTGCTGAAAGCCAAAGATACACAGAAAAGCTGTTTTATTATCTCCTGTGAAGAACTTGAAAGGTATTTAATATGTAATTCCTACAACTGAGGAAAGCTATAATGGACTGAGGATGGTAGTACTTTGATTTCCTGGTTTGATGATCCCGAATCAAAGACAGACATTTCACCCAGAGAAGTTAATATACGGCAAGAGAAGGGTGTTTTTTACATACATTGCTTTTATACTTCTGAACATCAAGGAAACTACATTGCTTTGTCTGTTTAAATAAGCAAAACACCCAGCAGGTAGCATTATTTTATTAATAAAGAGACCACATGTTCAACATCTGCCAGTAGCAATGATTGGAAGAAGCTTATCATGCCCTTGCTTGTCGCTGCTTGTGTTCAGTCTTTGTCACTCTGGCTAAAATAAAATCTGGAAACCTTTTAAACAGAATGACTCAGAATCAAAAGAATAAATACTATGTGTTCGTGTTCTTTAACCCAGGCAGATCACATATATAAGATACATATGTTTATAAGTAAATGGACCTGACTATCAATATAGGCTATGAAACTAGAAAAAAAAGACCATGAGATAGGGAATAGGAATGATGGGTACTGGAGAATGAGGGAAAGATAACAGATCATATGTGACATTAAAGTAGAGGGGACAAGGGGAGCAGAGAAGAATCAAATAAACAAATTTTGAAAGCTAATAATTTTTTAGCAATCAGTGAGGTAACTCAGCAGGTAAAAGAATTTCCCACCAAGCCCAGTGACCTGCACTGATCCTCAAGATGAACATGGTAGGAAAGAACATCTACAATGGCTTTCATGTAGGCATCATGATGCTTGCTCCTGAACACACACATGGGGGGAGGGCACTGTAGAATGAATAAATAACTGTAAAAGAAAAGTTAAAGAAATATACAAGAAACAAACAAAAATGATTTGAGTATAAAAACCTTTTTGTAAATTGAGTGTGAGTATGCCTCAAGCATGGCAGTAGAAAAACCAAGAAGAAAATTCTAGAGCCTGATTTTATCAAGATGTGCATGAAGAGAATAGTATCAACGATATGAAATTAACCAAACAACTGGAATTTTTTAAGGCCTTTAGTGAGGCTGAATTCCTTTAAAGTTAGCCTGATGTTATCTATCTTGCTATAAGCACAGGCATCAGGAGTATGGACTGATTATATAGCCTTGTATGGTTTTTATTTTAGTTCTTTTGAAACAATTTCAATGTATATTAATTAAACATAACAGGTTTTATTTTGACATTTTCATAAGTGTGGATCATCATGCTTTCAAGTCCCTCTTGAATTTGACCTGATCCCTTTCTCCTCCTAACTAGTCTTCCGTCTACTTTAATGTTTCCTTTTCTGACCCAATGCATTTCACTGGGATGCTTACAGAGCAAGCATGAAGGACAATCTACAGAATTATGGGTGTATTACTACTCTTGCCCTATTAAAGAAAAGCTCACTCTTACCCATCTCTAACCATTATAGACCTTCAAGGAAGGGCAAAGTCTTACAAATTCCATCTCCCATGACATGTACATTCAATATGAAAAAGATATTTTACCAAAAAAATGACCGCATAGATCAGAAAGACAAGACTTCAAAGAACATAGAGTAAAATAAACATAGTATCAACATAAAAACTGATCTCTAGGAAGCATCTGCTCTTCTCCCATGCCTCTCCTAACAAACCAAACAAGTACTGCCCTCCTTTTTTATTTCTTTGGCATGGGAAACATGAAAATACCTGAATTCATAGAATCAAGAATCAGGGTTGCTGGCAAGTATTTGTACCTGCTGAGCCATCTTGCCAACTCTAGTTTTTAAATAAAAGCAAAGCAACGACAACTAAACAGGAACAGATCTGAGTCAGAAACAACAGATAATGCCAGATGCTGCATACATGTGATAAAATTTTTGTATAGAAATTATAGGTTAGGATGTCCAGTTGTATATACTTACTTATGACTAACAATTTATAATAGCCTGAGTTATCACTGCATTATGTTTCATACACACTTGTTATATACACTGTTTGCCATACCGTTATTTATTATAGTTATAGAAGATTTAACTTAATATATTGTTAATAATTTTATTTGATAAATTGGTATATCAGAGAATATTTTCTTCTTAATTATTAAAACCAATATGTGCTTATAAATTTTGAAAATTACAATTTCTTAGCATGTGGATGCAACATCTGACATTAGCTGTTATTTATTATTCAGCTATTTCTTTTTGGTTATCATGGTCTATTTATTTAAAAGACAGAACTCAATGGTTCAGCAGGTAAAATTGCTTATCATCGAACTGAGCTAATTCCTGAGACCCCTATAGTGTGAGGAGAGAACCAACTCCCTCAAGTTGTTTTATAACTTCCAAATGTGTGTCATAGCATGCCCTCACATAACATATATAAATGAATAACTGTAAAATGTTTAAAAGATTCATTGTGTTCTTGCCATGTGTGAAGCACAATCTTTACTATATGTGCTTAGTCTAGGGAAAGATACTGAAAGGATGAGCCATGGAAGCATAGGGCTTTTCTTCCTTAAAAGGGTCAGGATGATATGTGGAAGTACTGATGGAGGGAAAGTCAGGAGTTTGGTCTTGTAAGTGTTGGGTTTATGATGAAGTAATGGATTTGCATGGGGTGTCCAGTGGGCTCTGGGAAATAAATTTGGAGTCTTCGAGAAAAACCGAGCAAATGGTGCAAGTTGGGACTCTTGTTTTGATACCTGCATGGATAAGTGTATCTAGAACAGAGGCAACAAAGGTATGAAGAATGGAGTTCTGTGAGGATGGAAGTGGGATATGAGTGCTCACAGATGATATAGAGAAGGCACAGCATGTGAGATGATGGAGTGACTGGCCTGGTTCAACTGCACACATAACTGGGATACTTAGCCAGAGAGTGTGTTTCTGAGTTACCTTAGTAATACAGGTGTAGTGCTATGAAGCAAAGCCTGTCTAAAATGATTTTAACAGAGAACGGGAGGCAGAAATGGAACTTAAAAATGCAAAATCTAGTTTCTTTTTTTAAAAATATTATACATTGGTAAACTTCATACAATGTATTTAAATTAGTTCTACCCCATGTTGCTCCTTCCACTTCCTCACACATATCCTCCCTGATACCCTCCCAGTTTCCTACTCCATGAGCTCTATTTTTTTTTATTTAAATGACCAACTGAGTCTAACAAGTGCTGCTCATATTGATCTATATATGGTGCCTTCCCCTGGAGTACAGGTTAACCTACCATGAGCCACTTTCCTGAAGAAAATATACTCTCTTTCCCCAAGTAGACATCAGCTGCCAGTAGCTACTCAGCTATCGGGTTTATGGCCTCATGAGGTTCTGACTCCATGAAGGGAAGTTGATTGGCTAGATCTTATGCAAGGAACTATATCTTGTGTAGGTTCATGAGTACAACAGTCCTGTCATTCTAGGAAACACTGTTTTGAAGGAGTCCTCCTGGATCTGTGGCTTCTATAATTTTTGCTTCCCTTCTTCTGAAATGTTCCCTGATCTTTAGAGGGAAAAGATTGTGATGTAGGAGCCCTATTTAGGAATACAGCAACTCCACAGTAGCTCCTTAAACATGAACCAGATATGAGTCTCTGTATTAATTACCACCAATATTTTTAAACTGTGGGTTGAGAAAACTTGGGCAACAGTAAAAGCTGATACAACCAAAAACTAGCTCAAAATCACGCATGTGGCATGCTCCCGGTGTTTCTGGCAGTACTTGCCAGTGCTGTGTCATGTGATTTCACTGAGGCCTTGGTTCTGAACACAACACAGGCACAGCTTGAAGTTCATACTTCTTCAAACAATTTAGCACAAATAAATACAGTCGGGGACACTGGTTTAGATCTGAGGGGACCATAATTTATAAATTACAGGGATGTGCTGTGCTGTGCATATAAAATTTTCTGCTATTATATAAGTGGAATAGTTTAATTACAGAAAAAAAGACTTAAATATTTTCCTAGTCCCTTTCTCTAGCTTGTAAGTATCGAAATATTAAATCATTGGATCGTTTTGTGTTAATTTGTTTGACTTCAAAATTTGTTGCTTGAGCTGCTGATTTAAGTGTTATATAAAATCATTGAGTGTGTTTTTGGCTTTAGATTATTACAAACATTCCAACAATTCTGGAATGGTTCTAAACCAATGTATGCAATTTTGTACTGTATGTATGCAAAGGGGATATTTATGAGCACTGATGATTAAAAATTCAAATTATTGGTGTAACCTAAAAATATCAATGATGCCATTAAGTCTTACAGAATTAAACAGTCAAGAAATGCAGAGTCAAATAGTCAAAACTATTTTTATAAAAATATCATATATGTCCATTTAATGAGTGTGAAAGTCCTCCTTATCTTTTTGATAAGTGGAAAAATTTTTGTGTTTACCAAAGAATTGTTTAAAGATAATTTTATTTATGATGTATTTGCAGTAAATGTTTGATTTGTATACTTAGTTCATATGTCTATATGCCCAGGGTTATGTAATAATTTCTATTTTAGAAAAGGAGTAGAAATAGAGAAAGTTTAAAAAATCCTGGCATAGATGACACTCTGATTAGCCAGTATTCTGCCAGTAAAATGTCAGTAACGATTGTGAGAGAGTTTTGTGGGCTCATGTTAGCGTACAATAAAATCACAGGCATTTTAGAAATGAAAGCAGACCAGATGGGTACTGTTTTCTCAGTTGGAGATCCATTTTAGCTCCATTGAGCTCAAGCACAACTCCCTAGTAATGTGGCCTAAAATATATGCCACACAGAATCTTATTGAAGTGAAAGACACGTTTGAGAGAGAGAGAGAGTCCTGTGACCTTTCTTTACTATCCAGTTACAGTATGTTTAAAATTATTTATTATTCTTTATAGTAAAATGATTTACCATGGGGACCACACAATCTCATAGCAGTAACTAAAGCACTGCCCTGACTTTGGGAATTCAAATCACAGGTTAATTCCTATGAGCTCTGTGAGTTGAGCATGTTTCTGTCTATGTCTTCTCACTGCCAAGTGAAGGAGTACAGTCTTTGAGACTGAATGAATTAATAAGTTAATAAGTAATAGCTAAGCAAACAAATTAGAATGGTGCCTCTCATATAGTAAACACTTAATATGTACTTATTGATATTAGTAGCAAAGTGGTTTCCTTTAAGATTTATTTTTAATTTTTAGTTAATGGGTATTATGTGTGATCTGTGTGAATTTGTGGACATGAGCCTAATGCTTGTGGAGGCCAGAAGAGAGTCTTTGGTCCTCTAAAGCCAGAGTATTAAGTGGTTGTGAATCCCTTGATGTGGGTGCTTTGAGTTTAAATAGTGTATGTCATCTATATGAGCAGTATTTACTCTTAACTTCTAAGACATCTTACTAGCTTGGTGGTAAGTTTTTACACTACATTTTTAGAGAACACACAGGCAAATGAGAACCAGAGTGGTTTATAATGAATTCATAGTAGAACTGAAATCAATTTAAATGCTTTAGTTCAGAGATGGGAAGTTTTTAATGGAATTTTGGGATGGATTGTCAAATTAATTTCAAAATCAAACAATTAGAAAATTGGAAAAATAAATTAGTTTCTATCTGTGGAAATTGGAGCGATAAAGAGTATTGTGTGATTTGCAAGATAGACTACCTGTGAAAATGAGAGGTATGATATATGCTCTGTTTCGTACAGAGCTTGAGTAATGTAAGTCCAAAAACACTGACCATTAGATTTTGTAGCTGTTATTTTGTACCTCTAAAGATGGGTTTAGTCTTCATTTTGATGCTGTGGATGCTGCTTTGAAAAACCTAGCCTAGGTACACAAAAATCGACTGCAAATGGCAGAAGGTGTGATCCAGTACAGGAAGAGAGATCCATAATTGCCCCAGTGGAAATCCACTAGAGATTTGGAGGTAGAAACAAGACCAGTGATTCCTCCCACACTTGAAGGTAAGAGGATGGATTTGTGTACTTAACTAAACAAAGGAAGGCAGGGACCAGCGTAAAGAAGCCAGTCACATAATCAACATTTGCTGAGGAACATTCAAGGTGTTAGTAGCTGATATGGTTGCTTTTGTGAAAATATTACTTGTCTTTTAGATTTTAGATTGCATACCACAGTCACCTGGTGAACAAGATAGAAGGCAGGAGCAAGATTTATGGATCCATGTCTCACTGCATCTCTTCTTCTGTTTACCCCAGTGCTTTGGAAGAGTCTGCTACTGTGTTCTTTCCAAGTCTGTTTCTTCTCTCATTTTGGTCTTAAACTCTCTTTAATTTTAGTGAGGAATTCTGCCTTGATGTAGTTTGTATTTATCTAGAGACAATATTTAGCATTTGTAGGCAGAGATTGCTTGTTCATTTCCCAGCCACCTAGACCTGAATAATAAGACAGAAACTACATTAATTACAACAAAGTTTGGCCAATAGCTTAAGCATATTTCTAACTAACTCTTAAATCTTAAATTAACCCATTTCTATTATTCTGTGTATTTTTTTTTGAATTTTTGAGACAGAGTTTCTCCATAGTTTTTTTGGTTCCTGTCCTGGAACTAGCTCTTGTAGACCAGGCTGGCCTCGAACTCACAGAGATCCACCTGCCTCTGCCTCCTGAGTGCTGGGATTAAAGGTGTGCACCACCACTGCCCGGCTTTATTATTCTGTGTATTGCAATGAGGCTGTGGTGTATCAGTAAGGTTCTGGCTGGTGGCTGGCATCTTTCTTCTTTGGCAACTACATGGCATTTCCATGACTCTGCTTATTTTCTTTCTATATCACTGTTCAAATTTCCTGTCTGGCTTTACTCAGCTAAGTCATTGGCCAAAACAGCTTCTTTAATAACCAACTGTAAAAAACAAAAACAAAAAACCAAAAAAAAAACACATAGTCATAGCATACAGAGGGGAATCCCACATCATCTCCCCTTTTCTGTCTAAATAAAAAGGAAAGTTTTAACTTTAATACAACAAAATTATATAAAATAGATATCAAGCAAGAATTAGTTACAATATTTATGTCTCCTTTATTTTTATCATAATTAAGGAAAACTATAATTAAAACTATTCTTCAACTCTGTCAAAGATTCTAGAAGGATATATTACTTAAGTTAACAGGAAATGCTTTGTAAACAACTTCCAAGACTCTAGAATTGACAGAGACATCTTCTTGCCTTGAGAGTTACAAAAAATTTTTCTATAACATTGGGGCATCCATCTTAAGCCTAAAGGCCCATAGTATACAGTAGACTTTTCCATGAATCAGGAGATTTCAAAGACATTTCAACGATATTTCCACCTCTATCGGAAGTTTGTCAGTCACTTTTTTCCTGTGTCCTGCAGAATGTCTTTCAAACTCTCATGAATCAGGAAACCTGTAGAACTGTTTCACTTGTAGATAAGTTCAAAAATTATTTTTCTGTGGACCCTGCATGTCCAATTCATATAATATACCATCAATCAGTACAGGCAAGAGCAGTTTCTTGCTCAAATGGCTAACGAACTCTACAAAGAGCCTCCTTGATGCTGATCATCCTTTTGAAGTAGACTGGTGTATCCAGGAGCAAATGTGTCTCATCTTTATGATAAATTCGAAGTTATTAAAACATTTTAAATGCCATATTATGTTAGTCTTTGGAAAGGTTTGAAGAATAACTATCCATCTGAAATATCTCTGTACATCTAGAAAACCTAACTAATATTACTACAACCTTGACTATTATGGACAACTATCTATTAATTTCTATTTCTTAAAAATACATTAAATTTTTAAATGAACTGCACAAGCACAGTACCTTAATCAAGAGCAAAAATACACATATAACAAAATCGACCTAAATTTGTATCAATAAACAAAGATCCATACCAATGCAAAGTATTCACCTCTATAGCTTATCCCCTTTTAAGTGTAAAGAAACACTTATAAACAATTATTTAGGAATTTTGGGCATTTTTCTCTAGACTATTTCCTGCTGATTGGGGGCACTGTTAATCAGGTCTTTTATGGGGTATCCTGGCTGGAAATCCATCTCAGGAAGTAGTACAGAAGCTGTCATGAATGTTGGACCATCTGGGCCATTGCTTCAGGGGGTCTTGTTTAATCAACCCACATCAGCTGGTAAGGAATCCATAGCTTTCTATTCTCTGTGGAAGAAAAGCAGATCCTATCTCTAAAGCAATATATCCTTTTGAAGTCAAGATACATTTAAAATATATATGTTGGTTTAGCTTAGCAGCCTGTATAGTAAAATGTCTCTCTGTACTTAGCGTATTCACAGTAAAAAGTTCAAAGAAAACATAATGGTATACATAACCCAGAAGCACTGTGCATTTTCCATCCTTATATGGCTTATTTTTATTTATTTATTTAATCTGTGTCTGTACTGTGTTTCTTTAAAGACTTTGTTTTTTCTTATTTCTTTTATTGATTTTTGTTGACCTCTACAGTTTTCTCTCTTCCCCTCCCTGCCTTTCCCCTTGCCTTCCCTCTCTCCCAAGATCCCCATGCTCCCAATTTACTCAGGAGATCTTATTTTTTCTACTACCCATGTAGATTAGATCTATGTATGTCTCTCTTAGGGTCCTCATTTTTGTCTAGGTTCTCTTGGATTATGATTTGTGGGCTTATTTTTTTTGCTTTATGTTTACAAACCACTTATGAATGAGTGCATATGATAATTGTCTTTCTATGTCTGGATTACCTAACTCAAAATGATATTTTCTATCTCTATCCATTTGCCTGCAAAATTCAAGATGTCATTATTTTTTTTCTGCTGTGTAATACTCTGTTGTGTAAATGTGCCACATTTTCCTTATCCATCCTTTAGTCTAAGGGCATTTAGGTTGTTTCTAGGTTCTGGCTATGCCAAACAATGCTGCTATGAACATAGTTGAGGACATGTTCTTTTGGCATGATTGAGCATCCTTTCCTTTAGATATATACCCAAAAGTAGAATTACTGGGTTTTGAGGAAGGTTTTTTTCTAATTTTCTGAGAAATCACCACACTAATATTCAAAGTGGTTGTACCAGCTTGTAATTCCACCAGCAACGCAGAAGTGTTCCCTTTATTCCACAACATTTCCAACTTAAGTTGTCATCAGTGTTTTGGTCTTGACCATTCTTACAGGTGTAAGATGGAATTCCAGAGTTGTTTTGATTTGCATTTTTCTGATGTCAATGTATGTTGAACATTTCCTTAAGTGTCTCTTAGCCATTTTAGATTCCTCTGTTGAGAGTTCTCTGTTTCGGTCTATACTCCATTTTTTATTGTATTATTTGTTCTTTTGATGACTAATTTCTTGAGTTCTTTGTATATTTTGGAGATCAGACCTCTGTCTGATGTGGTGTTAGTGAAGATATTTCCCATTCTGTAGGCTATCATTTTGTCTTGTTGATCATGTCCTTTGCTTTACAGAAGCTTGATTTCAGTTTCAAGAAGTCACATTTATTAATTGTTTTTTCTCAGTGGCTGTGTTGCTGGTTTTATATTTAGGAAGTGGTCTCTCATGCCAATGTGTTCATGTGTACTTCCCACTATCTTTTCTATTAGTGAGGCTGGATTTATGTTGAGGTCTTTGATCCATTTGGACTTGAGTTTTGTGCCTGGTGATAGATATGGATCTATTTTCATTCCTCTACATGTTGATAGCCAGTTATGTCAGACTATTTGTTAAATATTTTTCCCACTTAATATTTTTTGATTCTTTTTAAAAAATCAGGTGTTCAAAGATGTGTGGATTAATATCCAGGTTTTCAATTCAGTTCCATTGGTCCTTCTGTCTGTTTTTATGCAAATACCAGGCTGTTTTCAGTACTGTAACTCTGTAGTAGAGTTTGAAGTCAGGGATGTGATGCTTCCTGAAATTCTTTTATTGTACAGTATTGTTTTCACTATCCAGGGTACTTTGCTTTTCCATATGAAGTTGAGTACTATTCTTACAAGGTCTGTGAATAATTTTACTGCGATTTTGATGGGCATTGCATTGAATCTGTAGATTGCCATTTTTACTATGTTAATACTATCTACCTAACAGCTTGGGAGATCTTTCCACTTTCTGGTGTCTTTCAATTTTGTTTTTCAAAGATTTAATGTTCTTGTCATATAAGTCTTCCACTTGTTTGGATAGAGTTACTCCAAGATATTTTGTGCTATTTGTGGCTATTGTGAAGGGTGTTGTTTCTTTTACTTCTTTCTCAGCCCTTTTATTGTCTGTGTACAGGAGGGCTACTGATTTTTTTTTTTACTTTATCTTGTATCCTTCTACATTACTGAAAGTGTTTACGAGTTGTAGAAGTTCCTTGGTAGAATTTTTTGGGGTCATTTTGGTATACTATCATATCATCAGCAAATAGTGAGATTTGACATCTTCTTTTCTGATTTATATCTCCTTTTGTTGTCTTATTGCTTTAGCTAGGACTTCAAGAACTATACTGGATAGATATGGAGAGAGTGGACAACCCTGTCTTGTTCCTGCTATCAGGTGGACTGCTGTGAGTTTCTCTCCATTTAGTTTGATGTTGGCTTGCTGTGTAAGATTTTCAAAGAAGAACTAATATCAATACTCCTCAAATTATTCTACACAATAGAAACAAAAAGAACATTGCCAAACTCTTTTTATCAGGCTAAAATTAATGAGCAAATATTTGGAGTAAAGGCAACATAGGACCACTAACACTCCAGAGTATGACAAAGGACAACAAGTAAGTTTCCCTTAAAGAGCTATTAGTAATCACAGACTTGGCAAGGAGTAGAATGGAAATTGGCTTTCAACCTGCTGAACCTACTATTGAACACTACATATCACATGCAGCCATAAACCCACTTCCAGACACATATTCCACATCATTTTTTCAGTCACAAACATGTTCCTTGGGTGTAAAATAGTTTTGTAGTAAATCTAGTATAATTTGAATAGTGAATAGCTATCAGTGTAACTTTATAATTAACCGTATCTTAGAACTACAATCTATATTCATATTTGACTCAGTGAAGTTAAGTAACTATTCAATATTTACATGATAATTATTCAATAAACTATAGCAAATATTCCCTGAGCATATTGTATCTCAGAAATAATAAAATGAAGTGGAAATACAAAGAAGATTAAGATTGAGTCATGAGAATACCCTTGTCAAGTGCAAAGCCTTGTGGAATCATAGTGCATAAATTGACAGAGTATGTATTATCCACTTCCTAAAGAATTCCCTAATCTATTCTTTTAAAACAAAGTTTTATTCTGTCAAGCATATAATGTGGGGCCAAGATTTCTCAGTGATCAAGAGCACTGGTTGCTCATACAAAGGACTGGAGTTGAGCTCCTAGAACACACACAATAGTTCATATCCATCTGTAACTCCAGTTCCAGGGTACCTGGTGCCTTTGACTTTCAGGGGCATCAGCCACACACAAGATACATAAACATACTTTTAGAAAAAACACACACATAATTAAAATTAAGGTAAACAATGTGATATTATGGGATGGAATTTGTATTAGTTCTTCAGAATTAAGGATAATATTAATAAATGGATGATTTCTATTTTGTATCTGTATCATGCAGTATACATGTATACTGCGATATACATTCTGTATACACACAGTAATATTCTTCTGGTGAATCTCTTTGTGAGAGAGGCAGGATTTCATTTTGTGAGGCCAAATAATAGAATTTTCTTTTATACATAGATACACACACACACACACACACGATTTTTTCTTTATTTACTAACCTACTGTTAGATGTTCTCATGGTCTGTTTATTTTGGCTTTAGAGAATCATACCACAATTACTGTGGGAGGACAGGGTTCTTCCCTGGTTTCTGATTTTGCTTTGAGTAAACAGAAGGATTGCTGTGCCACGGTACTAGTTTTATTTTACATTTCTTTAGAAACTTCCATATTCTTTTCCTGTCTTCCGTAATGACTGTAACAGTTTATAACTTTCTGAAAATCTGTGTCAAGGTAATATTTGCAACACAAAATTCTGCTTAGTGTTTAATATGTGTCAAAGTGATATGCAGAGACAAAAATCCAATTAAAATTTTTGTTGGGTTTTCTCTGAAATTTTCATTTTATTTTGAGAAATGGTCTCACTATATAGCCCTGTCTACATAGTGAACTTTCTCTGTAGTGCAGGTTGGTATTGAATTCACAAAAATATGCTTGCTGCTGCCCCAGCCTCTGTTGTGGCTATAAGTGTGCACCGCCACACTAAGGTCTTTCTGACAAATTTGATGGTACTTTTGCATGCATTTTCATTCTTATAGCTTTGTTAAACTGGGATGTTGTTGGCAGAGGGAAATATGCTCCATTTAAAGTGACTATTTTTAAGCCAAGCTGATGTATGACACTGTGTTTGTTGTTGGTTTTGCTTGACACTGAATCTCCTATAGCCAAGGCTGGCTTCCTGCCTCCATCTCCCAAGTGTGTGGGTGGCAAGAGTATGCCAGCACCTCTTGCTGAAGTTGCCTTATTATTGAGCTGAAGTGACTTTGGCTTAGGAGTGGGGAGTCTTCAAGCTATGCCATGTACTGCGTGGTGTCAGGCAAGTTAAACTCTACAAAGCAGCTCCTCATCTCTAAGTTTTTGGCATTTGTGTGTTTCTTTTGGATTTTTCTAATTACAATTTAATCCCTTCAGCCACATATGTGAAGCCAGTTGCTGCCCCCAACATCTGTTTTTCTGCATTCAACAATTCCCTTGAACACTGGGAAGTCTCCCTATGATGAGCTTCAGGTGGAAATTAATAGGCATATTTTCATCATTGGCATATTTGAGCTTTGTAAAGCCTATCCAACAAGAATACTGGCCTTCAGTGCTTCAGAACAAAGGGACTTGGTTTGATATTTATGTTTAAACCTTCTGTGGCACAGGGCATCTCCTCCAACAGTCTCGTCAGCTTTACTAAGCACATGATCTGCTTAATTGAATGTGTACTCTTTGTCTCTTTTAACAGTATTACTTTTCCTTTGTCCCTGGATATGCAGAGTTTTAGAATTATTGATTTTTTTTTACCTTAAGACATCTTTCTTTAATTCTCCTCATCTTCTTGCTCACCCTCTCTTATCCTGTTCTATGTCCTGTTGATTTTTCTCAGCTTTTTGTTCATCTGTCCTCTAACCCCACCCCTCACAGAGAGACAGAATCTTCCTTTTTTTTTTCCTTCCTGCCTTTTTCCTCCCCTATACTTTCTCCTCTTACTCTTTAGCTCAGTCTAGTCCTAGATGTCCTTACCCTGTCATGGTATTGGTAGAAATGAATGAGCATGATGAATGTGACTGTTTCCACCCACTGCTCTTTTATCAGATATGAAGATATTTATGACTCTGACAAACCATCCTAGTTTGATTTCTGCAGATGTGATGAACACCATGACCAACAGTTGCTTATGGAGAAAGGGGTTTATTTTGCCTTAGAGGTTTTAGTTCATCACTGAGAGAAGCTTAGGTCCTCAATGTGCAAAGCTATGGGCAGAAAGTCAAGCAGAGACTCTTGAGGAACACTACATTCTCTGACTTGCTCAGTTTGCTTTAGACAACTTAGTGCCACCTGTGGTACCACCACAGTGAACTGTGCTCTTCCACATCAATTATTATTCAAGACAATATCCCATAGACTTGACTGGTGTGGGAGGTCCTTTTGTCTGTATGTTGCTTTTATTTGTCAATTAATAAAAAAAAAAACTACCTTGGTCTCTTGATAGGGCAGAACTTAGGTAGGCAGGAAAAAAACTGGACTGAATGCTAGGAGAAGTAAGTTGTGGAGAGAGAAGCCATATAGCTACAGAGACAGATGCTGGAACTTTACCTGGTAAGCCATAGCCATGTGGCGATTCACAGATTGATAGAAATGGGTTAAATTAATTTGTAAGATTTAGTCAATAAGAAGCTGGCGCTAATGGGCCAAGCAGTGATTTAAACAATATAGTTTCTGTGTGATTATTTTGGTTCTGGAGCAGCTGGGATGTACAAGCAGCTCCCTATAACAGATTGGTGTGCCAACATAGTAGACTAAAATCCATATAAAACCCAAGAAAGCTTGAAAAGGAATGCTATACACAAAAGAACAGACTTAAAAACAGCTTCTTGGTAGCCAGCATTTTGTTGGTGGCATTCTGTGGCTCATTTAAGAGAGGTTGTCCTGATTCAGCAGTAGCAGGAAAGAAGCAGCAGCTTTCAAGTTCTGGCTTTCTGAGATGTGCTGCCAGCACAAACTCTGACTCTTTGCAGAGGTCCAGCTATGAAACACTTAACTGAGGTTTGTGAGGTGCTTATATGCCCACTTGGGAATGTAGCTGAGACCATGCCCTCAGCTCAGTGCCACCCCTACCTGGGCAGGCAATGGGATCAGGTCTGATAGGAGAGCACAGGCAAGAGAGCATGGTGAATTCCTGCCACCATACACAGAGATATTTCCAGGCCTCACAATGCTCTGCATGGCATGTCCAGCTATTACTCAGATAAAAAGTGTTTATGTGCTACATGCTGATTCTCAGAGTTAAAGTACTGAGTGTGGCTCCTACCTGGTGGTCTCAAAGCTGGCAGTAATGGCACCTTCACCATTTTAAAAGTGGAGAGAGGTGGAGCCAGCATTCAGAGCCACTGCAAGAAAGCTGCTATAGAGATTTGATTTGGTATAGATCTTGGTTTATTGATACAAACTTAAGGTATATTTCTGCTCTTGATGAAGGTATTGTGTTTGTGCAACTCATTTAAAAATGCAATGTATAATTAAGAAATACAAGTTAATAGATAATCATCTCTAATAGTAAAGCTTGTAATCATGTTAGTTAGGTTTTCTAGATAAATAGAGATATATTTCAGTAAGATAGGAATCTTCAAATCTTTCACAGACCTTCAGAATATGGCATTTAAAATGTTTTAAGAAGTTAGGACTTTTCATGACAGTAAGACACATCTGCTCCTGGCAGCACCAAATACTTTAAGAAGAAGATGGGCATTGAAGAGGCTGCTTATGGAGCTGGTGAGCCATTTGGGCAAGAAACTGCTCTTGCCTGGACCACTTGATGAACTAGACATGCAGGAGCCACAGATAAATGACTGCTGAACTTGCTTAAAGGTGAGATGATCCTTCGGGGTTTCTGCTTTATGAAAGAGTCTGCCAAACAGTCTATAGGACACAGAAGAAAGTGACTGATAAACTGCCAGTATATGTGGAATTATCTTTGAAATTTACTGCTTCATGAAAAAAAAATCTGCTGGATATTATGGCCCTGTAGGCTGAAGATGGATGCCCCAACAGTACAGAAGAACTTTGAGTGACTTTCCAGACAGTGAGATGTCTCTGTCAATTCTAGAGTTTTGGAAGTAGCTTACAGTGCACCTCCTGTTTACTTAGGCAATATTATATCCTTCTGGAGTATTTAATGGAGTTGAAGAGAAAATAGTAATAATATAGTTTTGCTTAGTTATGATAAAATATAAGACAGATATAACTCTAATTCTTGCTTGATAACTGTTTTATGTAATTGTACTATGTTAAAGCTAAACCTTTCTTTTTATTTAAACAGAAAAGGGGAGATGGTATAGGAGGTTCTTCTATGTGTTGCTTCTATTGGTTAATGAATAAAAAAATTGTCTTGGCCTGTTGATAGGGCAGAATTTATGTAGGCAGGGAAAACTGGACTGAATGCTGGGAGAAGAAAGAAAAAGAGAGAGAAGCTGTATAGCTGCCAGAAATAGATGCTGGAACTTTACCTTGGTAAGTCACAGCCATGTGGTGATACAGATTAACAGGAATGGGTTAAATTAATATGTAAGAGTTAGCCAATTAGAAGCTAGAGCTAATGGGCCAAGAAATGATTTAAATAATATAGTTTCTGTGTGAGTATTTTGGTTCTGAGTGACCAGGATGAACAATCAGCTCCCTACAACACTTGCATACCAGGGAATATTATGTAAGCAAATCTTCAACTGAGGTTCTTTCTTCCCAGGTGACTGTAGTTTGTGTCAAGTTTACAAAAGCTAGCACACTGACTATATACAGATTTATGTTTTTTTAAAGTATCTGACTATGGCAAAATTAAATGTATCATCTTCTTGTTGAAGTTCTGTCAGTCACTATTATTTCTTATTTTAAGAAATTGTACCTGGAGTTTCAATATGTTTTTCTTAGAGTCAGACTCTTGCTATGCATCTGGGGCTGAGAATTCTGTTACTTTTGCCTCCTTAACACTGGAATGACAGGAGTACACTGCCATAACTGACTAGTTATCTGCATTTTAATCCTCAAATAATGACTATTTTTACTCACTTGTTCCTCTCCTTTCAATAAGCAGGTCTTACTGATTTTGCCTCTTGTGAACTATGGAAACACATCTATAATTGGCTCCCCCTGCTATTTATTCTTACCCCATTCTAAGAAACCCTCTATTCTGAGGGAAAAATAATTGTTAATGAACATCTGATCTAGAATGGTAATGGATGCAAACTAGATAAATTCTGAATTCTCTTGGTCACTCAAATCTGACTATTGTATCTGGAATTTTTGCCATTTGAGACTCCCAAGTTTTTTAAATTGTATAATATTTTCAAGTAAATAAGGCTATATGTCTTCTTTATGGGGGTGTTGATTACAGCTGAAAAGTGTGGATAATAAGCATCAATTAATACTTTGATTGTTCTGAAACCACTATGAGATATGGGTATGACAATGTGAGTGTAGGGGGCGAGGGGGAGGGAGGAAAGGAGGGAGAGTGAAAGAGATGAGTGGTAGTGTGATGGGGCTTCTCTGAGATATCTGAGAAGAAAATGAGGCAGATCAAGACTGACAATGTCAGCACTTAAATGGAATAAATTCTATATCAGGCTTTTGAATTACCAAAGGTGTTTCTCTGCTTTACATCCTTACAGAACCCCACTTTTAATCATGTGGCTGATTGAGAAGGCAAATAGTTTAATGTCACATTGTCTGTCTCCTCATGTCACCTGATTTCTTGAAGGTGTGGTGGAGAATTCCTCACATCTTTTCATGATTTTACCTTTCCAGTCTTAGGGTTGCTTCTAGATGGCAGAATTCATTTGGCCTGTGTGTAGTAGCAAACAAAGTGTGGAAAGCTTTCACCTTACTGGAGAGAAACTTTTAATGGAGACTGTGTGTTGTGATACCTTAAGGTTTCTTTAAAAGTTCCCACAAATGGAAAATCAGTCCTGACATTTCTCATGAGCAGGGACTTTGGTGACTTCCTTCCTCTCTTGTCAATTCCCTGCTTCCTTCCACTGGTCCTCACATTTGTTCTCTATTCATTTCTTTCTCCCTAACTTTGCTTCCTGCTTTTGCTCCTTTCCCAGTTTCACTACTTTTGCTGTGGTAAAGATGGCCTGACAGAAAGCAACTTTTATTCAGATGAGAATACAAGGTTTATACAGCTAAGAGTGGCAGATCTGAGACCCCATCTTCGTGGGGGAAAGTCAAGGCCAGGATTCAAAGCATCCAGTCACATCCGTTCCACAGTCAACAAAAAAATGAAATAAATGCATGCATGCTTCCAGTGCCCAACTCATATTCTCCAAAACAAGGCTCAGCAAGTGAAAAGGTGCCACCCACATGGACTGAAGATCTTCTCACCTCAATTAACCCTGTTATGAAAGTCCTACCAGAGGTCAATCTGATGAAGACAGTTCCTCATTGAGACTGTCTTTCATAATGAGTCCAGATAGTATCAAGGTGCAATTCCACCTTACTGCACAACTCCCATGAAGACTCCACATCTACAGCTCTGCCTTGAGAAATTTTCAATCAAGACAGGTGATTGTTTTCTATTCCTACTTCTCTACAGCTTTTCTCTCATCTATATCATTTCTTCAAACACAAAAAGAGAAAGAAGAAAAGTAGGCAAACCTCCTTCATTTCCTTGGAGGAACAGGAAACCTCTTTATTGGTCTTGCTTCAGCTATCTCTATACTAAGTGGCTATCCAAAAGTTGCCCATGGAAACAATAACATATTTTGTCCTCATAGAGCTACTTGGATGTTAATTAAGCAGTATATTATGATAAACCTTTTATCATGTGATTGAAAAGTCAATTTGTAATATTATCTCAGCCTTCTTTTTAGATTCATAAAATATGCCATTTTTGTTCTCTAACAACACAATATAATCATTTATGTAGTATATACTTTAGATTAAATATTATAAGCACTGTAGAGATGATTGAAAGTACATGGGGAGATATGAGTAGGTTATATGCAAATAGAAAGCCATTTCATACAAGAAACTTGAGCATCTGTGGGTTTTAGTGTTCATGGGGGAGACTGAGAACTGTTCCCCTGTGGATACTGAGGGATTATATTTAAAGTGTCATGAATCTAATATGGCTACATTAGTAAATTTTCTCTTCTAGAAGTAGTCACTTTAGCTAGAGTATTGTTTGATGAAAACTATGCTTGAATGAATTATTCTTGGCATTGGGATATTGCTTCAAGTTCTTGAGACAAAAAGACACTTAGTAGAATATGTTTCCTTCTAACTTGTAATTGAAAAGTCATTGCAAATGACTTTAACCAGTCTCTTTAACTAACCCAGTGTATTCATTGTTTCTACTGCTTAGGAGCAAGTGAGACCTAAACATTAACATGACACTATGCAAAATATTTCCATTTCAATTCTTGGATGTTATTAGCTTGAAAGTGTTTCATTTACACATTTTGCATTCTTCCAAATAACCTTTAACTTCTCATTAGTAATATACTAGATGCTGAAAATGATCCAAAGGCATTTAAAACCATAAGACATTTTAATTCTAAAAGCTGGTTAAAGAAATATGCTGTTGATGTGCTAAACAACTCATCAGAAATGTATGGAAGCAGAGAATATTTATGGTGGGAAAGGCAAGATTGAGTTGTATGGCATCTAGCAGGAGGAATAGGTTGGAACTGCTACAAATGTCTGTTCCTATTGTTCTAGTATCTATGACTCTAGAAAAATATACCTGAAAACAAAGCAACTTAAGAGATAAAGGGTTTATTTTAGCTCAGGTTATAGTTCATCATTTCAGGAAGCTGAGGTGATAGGAATATGGAGACAGCTTGTCACAGCACATCCACACTCAAGAAGTGCAGAGAGAAATGAATGTATGCATGCTTAGTACTCAGCTAGCTTTTTCTACTCTTAGGCAAGCTGGCAACAAAAGTCAGGGAATGGTGCTAACCACTCTCTGGCTGGATTTTGACAACAGTTAGGAAACTCAACATAATCCCTACCAGAGACACCCACAGACCAATCTGATGTAGATAATCCTTCTTTGAGGCTCCCTTCCCACATGATTTCAGACTGAATCAAGCTGAAAGAATTAACTCTCGTATTTAATTTTAAAAGTTCTCTGAAAGTAATTAGAGGGTTCATATGGTAGAGCAGTGGAGTGAAAAGTGGAGTGGAGGAGGATGATACCAAAGCAACTCTGAAAAGAAAGTGGAAGATTGGCTTGTGATTTAAAAGTTAGTACAGATTGATATTGAGGTCTTTGGTCCATTTGGACTTGAGTTTTGTGCATGGTAATAGATATGGGTCTATTTTCATTCTGTATATTGATATCCAGTTTTGCCACCACAATTTGTTGAAGATGCTCTCTTTCTTCCATTGTATACTTTTAGATCCTTTATCAAAAATGAGGTGCTCATAGGTTTGTGGGTTAAAATCCGGGTCTTCTATACTATTCCATTGCTTGACTTCTCTGTTTTTATGCCAGTACCATGCTGTTTTCATTACTGTAGCTCTGTAATAGAGTTTGAAGTCAGGGATGGTAATGCCTCCAGAAGTTCCTTTACTGTATAGGATTGTTTTGGCTATCCTGGTTTTTTTTGTTTTTCCATATAAAGTTGATTATTGTCCTCTCAAAATCCATGAAAAATTTTGATGGTACCTGGATGGGGATTGCATTGAATCTATAAATTGCCTTTGGTAGAATTGCCATTTTTACTGTGTTGACCCTCCCAATCCAAGAGCAAGGGAGATCCTTCCATTTTCTGGTATCCTCTTCAATTTCTTTCTTCAATGCCTTAGAGACAGAGACCTACACTGGAGCACCAGACTGAGCTCCCAAGGTCCCAATGAGGAGCAGAAGGAGGGAGAACATGAGCAAGGAAGTCAGGACCACGAGGGATGCACCCACCCACTGAGACAGTGGGGCTGATCTATTGGGAGCTCACCAAGGCCAGCTGGTCTGTGACTGAAAAAGCAAGGGATAAAACCGGACTCTCTGAACATGGCAGACAATAAGGGCTGATGAGAAGCCAAGGACAATGGCATGGGGTTTTGATCCTACTTCATGTTCTGGCTTTGTGGGAGCCTAACCAGTTTGGATGTTCACCTTCCTAGACCTGGATGGAGGGGGGAGGGCCTTGGATTTTCCATGGGCAGGGAACCCTGACAGCTCTTGGGACTGGAGATGGAGGAAGAGAACAGTGGGGGGAGGGGGAGAAGGGTGGGAGGAGGGGGAGGGAATGGGAGGCTGGGAGGAGGC
>NW_026068034.1:3808553-3814843 GCF_014885135.2 Alexandromys fortis
CATTTAAAAATGTAATGTATATAGGTTGTTAATGGATAATCATTAATAATGGTCAAGTTTGTAGTCATGTTAGTTAGATTTTCTAGATATATAGATATATATTTCAGTTAGATAGGCATTCTTCATATCTTTCGAAGATTATAGAATATGGCATTTTAAATGTTTTAATAACTGAGGGTTTTTCTGACAATGAGACACGTCTGCTCCTGGCAGTACCAATCTACTTCAAGAAGAAGATGGTCATCGAAGAGGCACTTTATGGAGTTTGATAGCTTTTTGGGCAAGAAACTGTTCTTGCCTGGACTATTGCATAAACTGGAAACAGAGAACCTGCAGAGAAAGGACTACTGAACTTGCCTAAAGGTGAGATGATCTTTTGGGGTTCCTGATTTATGAAAGAGTCTGTGAGACATTCTGCAGGACACAACAGATAGTGACTGAACTGCCTTTGAAAAATCCTGCTTCATGGAAATGTCTGCTGGAAACTATGGGCCTGTAGGCCAAAGATGGATGCCCCAACAGTACAGAGAAACTTTGGGTGACTGTCCAGGCAGCAAGATGTCTCTGTCATTTCTAGAACTTCGGATTTCTTGTTTGCTTAGGTAATATTAAATCCTTCTGGAGTCTTCGATGGAGTTGAAGAATGGTTAGCTATACTTACAGTTTTTCTTAGTTATGATAAAAGATAAAATAGATATAAATATTGTAACTGTAATTCTTGCTTGAGGGAGAGATTTGCATATTTGGAATCATTAACATCCTATGATAGATGGTCAGAGAGAAAAGGATGCTGTCTTCTCTACTTAGATCTTTTTAATTTTACTGTTTAAACTTATAGATATATGAATGGGTCTGAGTGTGCATATGTACACATGCAGGAGGGTACACAGAGTGGCAGGTGTTACATCCCCTGGAACTGGGAATTATGAGCTGTCTAATATAGGTGATAGGAATCACACTTTGCTGCTTTGCAACAGCATCAAGTGTTTATAAATGCTAGGGCCATCTTTCCAGCCTCTCAGATCTTATGCAGAGTCAAATGAGTGCAAGGAGGCATCACCTGATGAAGAGGAAGTGAAATATACTTATACATTTCTTTCTGAGGGGAGAAAAATGAATATTCCAACTGTGAACTTCCTGACTTTGAACATTTTCCCCAGGTTATAGAATCATTCTTGACTGTTTAGATCTATCCTCCATGCTGAGATTATGGATCTTTACATCATCAATATATAGTTTGGACACTTGGCTTACTCTGACAAATATGAGTAGAAGCAATACACGTCTCTTCGGATGAAGTTGTGGACAGCCATGGTGTGCCTTTTCTCGGTGTACTGAAAGTGGCATGGTCCAGATAAGAGTTTGCAAGATTCAATGATAAAAGGCAGACATGGATCACATCTCTTAAACTAGTAAAGTGTCAATAAATTTAAATAGGGTATTTTTGTTAATTTATTAGCATATATATACATACATCATGCATATATATCATATGCACAAATACTTGTATGTACCATATGCATACATGGACCCTCAGACCTCAGAAGAAGGCATCTCATCATCTGGAATTTTAATTACCCTCAGTAGTGAGCAACTGTGTGGGTGCAGTTACCTGTAACCAGTCCTCTGCAAGGACAGTAAACACTCTTGACCCCTGAGTCATGTCTCCAGCACCTTTGGTGTAACAGGCTAAAATCCTGCCATTGCTTATTACTTCATCATAATGTACTTCAGTTCAGCCCACAAACTATCCAGGTAGATATAATCTCCGTAGATATAAGTTTGAAGCTTAACGAAAAGATTTTGTTTGAAGTTGTGAATCTGTAACTGTGCCAAACAAATTTCATGTAAAATGAAGAAACTAGATAGAATCACCTCAGGAAGTGTGCCTGAGAGAATGAATGAGTAACTAAGTCTCATCTCTCCAGGGTCTCTCCAGGGAAAACATGAAATAGGAGAAGTTGCCTTCTGGAGGACTGAGGAGCAACTCACAGTGAGGGATCAAGGTTTTTTGTAGTGTGTTTGTTTGTTTTGTTTGTTTGTTTGTTTGTAGAGATAGGAGAGGCAGGGCTGTGTCACAGGCACCCGTCTGCCAGCATGGCTAGGTTATGCCCCGAAATAATTACACGGAAACTGTATTCTTTTAAACACTGCCTGGCCCGATTAGTTTCAGCCTCTTATTGGCTAGCTCTTACATATTGTTCTAATCCATTTCAAATGTTCTGTGTAGCCCACAAGGTGACTTACCAGGGAGGATCTTAACCTGCGTCTGTCTGGAGTGGGAGAACCATGGTGACTCCTGACTCAGCTTTTTCTCCCAGCATCCTGTTCTGTTTTCTCCGCCTACCTATGTTCTAACCAATAAAATGGGCCAAGGCAGTTTCTTTATTAGCCAATGACCTTCCTCCATCATTTGTTTTTACAAAAGCCAGTTCTGTCTACAACCACAGACCCAGAAGTTGAAGGAGAAAGAATGTGGTTGAGAATCACAGAAGACAAATTTCTTGGGAGAGTTGTATCAGGTGTAGACTGGGTGGACTGAATTCTGGGAGCCAATTTCCCTGCTTTTCTATATCTCTTGGTCATTTCCATCATTATTTAGGAGTGTGTGTGTGTGTGTGTGTAAGATCCTTTAAATTTGGCATAA
Source organism: Alexandromys fortis (assembly GCF_014885135.2). Classification (NCBI taxonomy): domain Eukaryota; kingdom Metazoa; phylum Chordata; class Mammalia; order Rodentia; family Cricetidae; genus Alexandromys; species Alexandromys fortis. The sequence goes on from NW_026068034.1 coordinate 3,811,201, forward strand.
AAAAGCATATTTTAAATGCCCCAGCAGGGTTGCTTCATAACCTTGGGAAAGCTCTATTTGTCAAAAACCTCATGTGTGTGTTTTTCTAAATAAAAATAATCATTAGTTTGAGGTATATTTTTTCTTACTTATTTTCCTTCTATGTGTGCTGTTACTTACTGGGATGTTAAAGGTTAAATGAGCCTCCATTAAATCCTCAAGATCCACTCCTTTCATCTGGAAATATTGTTATGGACATATGTAGACTTTGGTTTTAAAATAAAACTATAATTTAAAAAAAACTCTCATTATGTGGGATATGTATGTCCATCAAACAATTTTCTTGTCACCGAGTACTCCATAAATACTCTTAATGGGCGATAATGTAATGGCTGTAGAGAACTCCGCACAAAACTTCTTATTTATGCACTTATCTTGCAAAAATGTTTTCCATCAGCTTTCTCTCTCCTTGAGGAAAGAGCCAATAAAAAATCCACATGCTCTTTGTGATGTAGTACTGGCTGATAAGATTGTTTCTTCTTTGAATATATCTCTTCAATTGGGAATAAGTCCTAATGGAATTTTTGTATCTCCTATAGTAACGTGTTCCTTTATGATATTTCTGACAAAAGCCTTGCAGGCGATGTTTCATTATAGATTCCTAGTTGAGAAGACAACAGAGACACAGAAAGCAACCACAAACATACCTCCGGTGGCTGGGAGTAGCTTAAAAATGTGTTATAGTCCTCTGAACATAGACTGTGTGAATAAACACTGCAGCTCAGGAGGATGAATCAGAAATAACTGCCATTGCAGATGACACAAGGATGATGATTTCTGTAAACAAATGAAAGACTTAGCAGGAAATTATACTCATTTTCCTGAACACTAGGCATGGCCTGCAGATAAAACCACCCATGGAAACACGGGAGATGCAGAATGAAGACATTCCCCTCATATCATTGCTTTCCAATGTTTATCAGGGAATTGTAAATTTTATACGACCTAAACTTATTGAAAGCAACACCTCCATTTTCCAGCAATCTTAAAGATAGAGTAGAGAGCTTAGAGACACAACAGGAAACCTCCAAAGAGCAGAACTGGTAGCATAAGTTTTACCACTTCATCATTAAATGTAGATTTTATACCCACTGTGAGACTCTCTAGGTGGTCAGTGCCAGAAAAGATGATCCAAAATGACTCTTCATTCCTAAGAGGCCCACACAGGGTGGAATGGAGCAGAGGAGCAGCGATGACAAATGCTGACTCAAGAACAGGTAGGAAGTCAGGCGCATCGCAGGAAGAATTCTACAGGTGGCTGCAAAGCTCTTCTCTTTGTCATTTCCAGGAAGAAGACTCATACAGACCTAGTCAAGCAAAGGGGTGAATGAAGAATCCTAGTTTTTTGTGGTTGACTTCCAAAGACATCTGCATTCACAACACAAATAATTCAGGGAAGGCCATTCTTTGGACTTTATTCTCATATACAAATGAACACTGAACCAATTTTAAATTTTTGATCTTATTCTTTATGATATATTAGCAATGCACAGACAAGGCAGTAGACATTTCCATCACCACTAATATCTTTTTGTACTCCATAGCAGTTTACTTACCTGATACTTGGAAAACACCTGATATCCTCCATACCTGATACTTGGACAAACACTTCTAATTGTGGTTACCACTGGCTAGTATGCAGTTTGCTAGAATTTGATATGGATAGCATCACATAGTGTACTCTAAGATTAAAATGGCTTTTCTCACTCAGCATGATTTTTTCTTTATTTTATTTTGCATACCAACCACAGTTTCCCCTCCCTCCTCTCTTTCTGTTCCCTCTATTCTAAACCCTCCCAATCACTCCTCTATTTCCATTCGAATAGGGTAATGTCAACAAAGCAGGGCATATCTAATAGAGACAGAATGAAGCTACTCCCTCCTGCATCAAGGCTGAACAAGGCATCCCAACATAGGGAAATGTTCCAAAGAGCCAGCTCATACATCTGGGACAGATCCTGGTCCCACTGCTAGGGACCCCACAAAAGATCAAACTGCATAACTGTCACCCACAGGCAGAGGGCCTAGGTAGGTCCCATGAGGGCTCTCTAGCTATCACTCCAGAGTTAATGAGCTCTGGCATCACAAGCTTACCTGGAACCATGTTTCTCCCTAACTCCATAATGGCACCCTCTATCAAAATATCTCTTCTATTACTCTCCCACTCCATCCAAACTTCACAATCATGATCCCTCATGTTCCAATTACCCCATTCTCTTCCTTCTACTCCTCACCTGCCCCGAGTTTACTCATGATATCTGATCTATTCCTTCACAGGTAGATCCATGTGTGCCTCTTAGGGTCCTTTTTGTTACCTAGTGTATCTAGGGTTGAATATTGTAGCCAGGTTATCTTTTGATTTATACCCAATACCCTTGAGTGAGTGCATACTGTTTGTCTATTCTGGGCTTGGGTATTGATATTTTCTAGTTTTATTCATTTGCTCACAAATTTCATGATGCCATTGTTTTTTCCCACTGAGTAATACCCCATTGTGCGGATATACAACATTTTCTTTATCAATTATTTGGTTGAGGGACTTCTTGGTTGTTTTTGGTTATTATGAACAATGCTGCTATGAACATAGTTGAGCATATGTTCTTATAGTATGATTGAGCATCTTTTGGGTATATGCCCAAGAGGGGTATTGCTGGGTCCTGAGGTAAGTTGATTCACAAATTCCTAAGAAACTTCCATACTGATTTCAAAAGTGACTATATAAGTTTGCACTCTCACCAGCAGTGGGAGAGTGTTCCCTTTACTCCACATCCTCTCCAACATAGGCTGTCATTAGCGTTTTTGATCTTAAACATTCTGACAGGTATAAGACGATATCTCAGAGTTGTTTTGATTTGCATTTCCCTGATAGCTAAGGCTGCTGAATACTTTCCTTAAGTGTATATCAGCCATTCAATATTATTCTGCTAAGAATTCTCTGTTTAAATCTGTACTTTTAATATAATTATTTGGTATTTTCATTTTTATTTTTCTGAGTTCTTTATGTGTTTCGGAGATCAGTCATCAGTCAGATGTGGGGTTGGTGATCTTTCCTCATTCTGTAGGCTCCTGTTTTGTTTTACTGACAGTGTCCTTTGCTTTCCAAAAGGTTTTTAAATTTCAGGAGGTCCTATTTATTAATTGTCAATATCAGTGTCTATTCTTCTGGTGTTTTATTTAGGAAGTAGTCTTCTGTGCCAGTGCGTTCAATGCTATTTCCCACTTTCTCTTTTATGAGGTTCAGTGTGGCTGGGTTTATGTTGAGGTTTTTGTGCAGTTGGGCTTTAGTTTTGTGCATGGGGATAAATATGGATCTATTTGTGTTATTCTACATGTTACCATGCAGTTATGTCAGCAGCATTTGTTGAAAATGCTTTTTTCCATTACATATTTTTGGCTTTGTCAGAAATCAGTGAGAAGGGGAGGATTGGGGGAACTTGGGGAAACAGGAAGGTTGGGATAAAGGAAGGTTGGATAGGGGAGCAGGGAAGCACATATCTTAGTTAAGGGAGCCATCTTAGGGTTGGCAAGAGACTTGAACCTAGAGTGGCTCCCAGGAGCCCAAGGCGATGTCCCCAGTTAGTCCCTTGGGAAGCTGAGGATAGGG
>NW_026068034.1:3815479-3848889 GCF_014885135.2 Alexandromys fortis
ATATATATATATATATATATATATATATAGTTGATAGATAATCATCAAACATTTCAAAGAACTATGGAGTATGGCATTTAAAATGTTTTAAGAGCTTAAAACGTCATGACAGTGAGACACATATGCTCCTGGCAGCTCCAATCTGCTTCAAAAGGAAGATAGGCATTAAAGAGGCTCTTTATGGAGTTTATTAACCATTTGAGCAAGAAATTGCTCTGTCTGGAATGGTTGATACTATGCAATATGAACAGGACATGCAGGACCCACAGATAAAAGACTGATAAACTTGCCTAAAGGTGAGATGGTTCTTTGGGGTTTCTGCTTCATAAAAGAGTCCGCCAGGCATTCTTCAGGACACAGAAAATAATTACTGACAAATTGTCAATAGAGGGTGAATTGTCTTTGAAATTTTCTGTTTCATGGAAAATTCTGCTGGTTACTACTGGCCTGTAGGCTGATGACTGGATGCTCCAACATTACAAAAGAACTTTGAGTGACTGCTCAGGCTTACTCCCTGTTTCTTCAGGTAATATTATATCCTTCTGGAGTCTTTGATTGAGTTGAAGAATAAGATAGTTATAATTATAGTTTTTCTTAGTTACAATAAAAGATTATATATGCTAGTTCAATAACCATGGCTGTTGCCTCTAAGGGAGGCCAGACTCAGCATTCTCTGGATACAGTTGTTGCAGTGTTCACCCAGTGAGGCAGGTCCAGTTAAGGCACCATGAAGCTATTAGTGTACTTGAAGGAAAAGTGGCAGAGCAAGCAGGCTGAAGGTGGGTGTTCAGGAGCTCCACTTTCAGAGAAGTGGGTAGTTGTAGGACTAGTCTTACCCAGCAAGATGACAGTCATTCCCATGAATGACAATAGGGTCAGGTTTAAGGATCATTCTTTTGATCACTGCAGGGTCCATCCCTTTATCACAGTTATATCAACAGAAGCTAAGAAGTTCAATGCTGAATAACACCTCTTTCTATTGTGTCAGGAGCCCTACACCAAGTCTAGCATTAGCAGCAGTGACATGCAATGCATGACTGTAATCCTCGAGGTTTGTCTGTTTCAATCATTTTTATTCTTAAGCACATTTTTCAGAATAATTCTTGATTTCTTTAAATGCATCAGAGCTTACTTTTATTCTCATCCTGATCATTCCAGAGATATTTTTTGCTCCTTAAAATATTTTTAAGATTATGTGATACTGTCTCACCTTGTGTGTGTGTGTGTGTGTGTGTGTGTGTGTGTGTGTGTGTGTGAGTGCAAGTAACTGAAGGGGTCAGACGTTTTCTGAGGTTTCTGTCCTGCCCAGTTCTCATAATTGTTAAGTCCCAAAGAATTCACACAGTGGTCTACATTAACTATAAGCTGATTTGCCCATTAGCTCAGGCTTCTTATTAACTATTACAACTTATATTAACCCATTATTCTTGTCTATGTTAGCCACATGGCTCAGTACCTTTTTCACTGGGGCAATCACATCTTGCTTCTTCTATGGCTGGATAAGACAGCTGAGGGAACTTCCCTCTTCCCAGAATTCTCCTGTTTTCTTTGACCCATCCCTACTTCCTGTCTGGTTGTCGCACCTATACTTCCTGCCTGGCTACTGACCAATCAGTGTTTATTTAAAACATAATTGACAGAATATAAACAATTGTCCCACACCAGTTAGAAGAGGTTGTCAGATTCCCTAAAACTGATTTTAAGTTGTGATGTGCCTAACATGGATGCTAGGAACTGAACTTTAGTCATTTTCAAGAAAGGAATACACTCTAACCACTGAGCAATCTCTTCAGACTTCTTTGCCACAACAATTTCTTCTTCCTCTTCCTCCTCTTCTTATTCTTATTCTTCCTCTTCTACTACTACCTACTACTTCTTCCTCTTCTACCCTTTATTCTTTATCCCCTTCCTCTCCTTTCTTTTCTTCTTCCCCCTTTTCTTCTTTATTCTTGTTCTTCTTCCTCTCCTGTCTCTTCCTCTTCACTTTTTTCTCCTCCTCCTCCTTCATCGATGACTCTTATTTACAATTTCTTATGTTCTAACACTAACAGCCTAGAATGATCAGGCAATACACTGTACAGAATAGTTTCTGTAGACATCTAGGGATAATACAAGACTCTCTTCTCATAATCTTAGGGTAAGTTTCATAGATCTCTATAATTTTTTAATATTGTAAACCTGGAGCTTCACTTCCTCAGTTCTCCTTACCTGATGGGGCACAACATTGTACTTCTTTAAAATATGTTATTTTATCACCTATCTTAGGGTAGCCATGAGATTTCACATCTGTTTACTAGCATGCATTGTATTTTATATCACTATTTCCCAATTCAAATGTTGAAGGCTGTACTATTTTTCTTTCTGTTGCTGTAACAAAACACCCTTACAAAAAAAATTTAGGAAAGAAAAGGTTTATCTGACTTGCAATTCAGATTAGAGTCCATCATTGAAGAGAATTCAAAGCAGGTACTCAAGTATAGTCATATTCTACTATGAGAAAATGAGACTACACACTTTTGCACATTTGATTGTGCTTATACTCAGCTATCCCATGAAGTAGTATGTCCCACATTTAAGGTGAGTCATGCCACCTCAATTAATAGTTTAGAGAATCCTGCAAAATACATTCACAGTCCAGTGTGATCTAGATAATTCTTCATTAAGATTACATTTTCATGTGATTTCAGGTCATATCAAGTTGACAGCTAAAACTAACAAGCACAGAGACCTAACCCCTAATGTGACAAAGGTCAGAGGTGAAGGCTCTGGGAGATACTTGGGTTGAGTTGAGCAAAGGTGAGATGGCAGTCCATTTTTTTAAGTGGAGGGATTTGCATCCTTGGGAGGAAAGGTACCAGAGAATTTACTTTTTCTTCTCTACCATATGAGGATGGTAGGAAAAACATGAGTATCTACAATGCAAAGTGAGATGTATTATTAGATACTGGCCATATTCTTACATTAAATTTAAGAAAACAATTCAATTTGGTTTTAGATTCCCTGCATATTTTTAAAATGAAGTTCAATTAGAATTATGAAACATTTTTAATAACTTAAAGGTACTGTATCTAAATATTTACCTATTTATGAATCTCTGTATACCTTAGGTTTTACAGTTATCAAATGTTTACTGGAAAAGAAAATCCTACACATATTAATCTCCCACTTTAACACTTGTGGCTAGTAAATATATCTTTCTTTAAATTTTATTATATATATATATATATATATATGCACATACATCACTGTGCATATGGAGGTCAGAGTACAGTTCATCAGAGTAAGTTCTCTCCTTCTACAACCTGGATCCTGCAGATGGAACTCAAGTCATCATACTTGGCCACAAGACCCTTTACCAGCTAAACCATCTTGCTCAGCCCCTAAGATTATTAATTTTTGTAAGCAATTCAGTGATATGGAAATTTTTCATCATACTTTCTCAAAAGACCTTAAAATATTTATTATTTGTTTAACATTCTAAAATGTCATAATCAGTTTTATAGACCAAAACTCTGGTTTACAGTTTTCTCTACCTCTTCAGTTGAATTATCTTTGTGAAATTTGTTTGTGAGAAGAACCAGGTATTTATTTTATGTGTGCATCTGTTTGTTGTCTCTCCTTTTCTTGTTACCAGGAAGATAAAGCTGAGGCCTAGAATCGACAGATCTTTGTGAGCTCAATTGTTCTCTACTTGAACCAGTTTCATATTCATAAAACGATTTGGTTCTAACTTAAAATAAAAAGTGGCAAACAGAAACAGAATGACAGAGAAGAATGCTCTTCTTAGGATGTGCTCTAAATAGCAAAACAAACACTGCAGGGTATAAATTCCTCAGCCATTAGCAAACACTCTCTATTTTTCTCTGCTAAACAACCTCAGAGTCAATGTTTCATGTCACTTGGTGAAACTATAGTTGCATAAATTCCTGGGCATTTCAAGTACTTTGTTTTGTATATTTGTATCATGGACAAAACCAGATGACTGTACTCTGAGAAGAGAAAATGAGTTAAGACTGTTCTTTTTCAAGTGGTTATAAATCGACATTATATCATCATAAAGTGTAATATGCAAACAAAACTAAAATCACAAACTAAGACTTTTTTTATCATTTCTGAATAGCTTGCTGTGTTGGACTAAGCCTCCTCCATAGGCTCATGTATTTGAACATTTAGCCCCCACTTGGTGGTGCTATTTAGGAAGTTTATGGAACCTTTAAGAGGTGGAACCCTACTGGAGGAATTTCTGCACAAAGGAGAGGTTTTGAGGGTTTATAACCTAACCTCACTTCTTCCTGTTTTCTTTCTGTTTCCTGTATATAGTTACCAGTCCATTTCTTGTTCCTGACACCATACTTTCCCTGACTGTTGACATACCTTACCCGTCATGATGGATTCAACCCTCCTGGGACCCTCAACTCAAAATAAATCCCTTATTCCCTAAGTTTTTTTTTTTTTTTTTTTTTTTGGTCCAGGTAATAGATCACAGCAATAGAAATAAATATACTTGGCCAAAGTATAAATATTGTACATAAAACATAAAATTAATAAAGCTGGGAAGGCATTAATCAAAAAAGGCAATAATACTAAGATGAAGAAAGTTTGGGAGAAAGTGGTGTGTAACTAAATTAGTTCTGATAGACTTCATAAGTAGGAAGGAGTGTCTATAAGATGGCTCAGCAAGGGCAGGAGATTGGTGTCAAGTCTGATGTCCCAGTTTTAATACCCACCACCAACATAATGGAAGATGAAAGAAGGGAACTGACTTTCTCAAATTGTTCTCCGACTCCACATATACGCTACAATGCACACAAATACACACACACACACACACACGGAGACACAGAGAGAGACACACACAGAGAGAAAAAGACTGAAAAAATGTTTAAAAAGTTAAAATTAGTATGGTAGTTTGAATATTCATTCCCAGTTGTTTGGGAAGGATTAAGAGATATGACCTTGCTACAGTGCACACAGATACACAAATACACACACACATGCACACACACACACACACATGGAGACAGAGACACACACAGAGAGACAGAGAGAGAGAGAGAGAGAGAGAGAGAGAGAGAGAGAGAGAGAGAGAGAGAAACTGAAAAAATGTTTAAAAAGTTAAAAGTAATATGGTAGTTTGAATGAACTAGGCTCTTTTGTTTGAATGTTCATCCCCAGTTGTTTGGGAATGATTAAGAGATATGACCTTGATGGAGAAAGTGTGTCACTGGAGTGGACTGTAAGTGTGTCATTCCCAGTCTTTTTCTACTCCTCCTTTTGAATTGTGGATCAGGATGTAAACTCTCATCTGTTTCTGCTCTCTTGTCTTTGCTCTTCCTATATCATGTAGTCTAACCATATGAAACTAGAAACAAGTAAATGCTTTCTTTGATAAGTTTCATTGGTCATGGTGTTTTATCACAACAATAAAAAAGCAGCTAAGATAAGTAGTACACAAACACTTGTAGAAGGAGCGGTGGGCCGCTTCCAGCCGCCCAGTTCCTGGCTACTGGCTAGCTTGTGCCCCGAAATAACAACACACAAACTGTATTCATATCAACACTGCATGGCCCATTATATCTAGCCTCTTCTTGGCTAATTCTCACATCTTGATTAACCCATTTTTAATAATCTGTGTAGCACCATGAAGTGGTGTCTTACCAGGAAAGATTCAGTATGTCTGACCTGGCGGCTGACTCTATCGTGTCTGACCCAGAGAGGAAAGGCATGGAGATTGTCTAACTTCCCTTCTTCCCAGCATTCTGTTCTGTTTACTCCACCAACCTAAGGGCTGGCCTATCAAATGGGCCAATGCAGTTTCTTTATTAACCAATGAAGTCAACACAAAAAGAAGACCCTCCCACATCAAACACTCTGATCATAAACATGTATTGGTTCATCTTTACATGAATCTGTTATTCTAATGATATTCAAAAATGTCCCTGCATATTTGAGGCCATTTATTTGACTTCTCTCTCTCTCTTTCTGAACTCTCCTTTGGTCCTCAGACCTTGTAATCACCATCAAAAGATTTTAGATGAAACACACAGAGTACACTAAAAGCATAATTTATTAAAGAGCAAGCTGAGGCATTCTCAAGGAATGAGTTGACAATGACCAAAGAAACTACTGACCTGATATTCAATATAAGCAGTATTCAAAATATTTGAACACACAACATTCTTAAGGAGAGATTTTCATACCCAGGTTATTGACAGGCTCAATTGGATTGATTCAATGGTGTCTTTATTCTTTCTGAGTGCTTTCAGGTAGACAGTAGTAATCCCATAAGTTTCAGGGCATCTGAACTAGGCTCATATAGTTATCTCTTAGTGTCATTTTAGGGTACTTTGTGAGTCACTTCTCCCAGAGGAGGGGATATAACTCAGGTCCTATTACTCTGACTAACAATTAGAGTCTGACTGTTTCATCCCTTGCCTAATGATCAGGAAAGAATCACACAAATGCCATATAAGTCTGCTGATATCTAACTAGCTACTTAATAATTTCTATCTATCAAGATGTAGTATAGTTTATTAACACTGTTGTACTTACAGGCAGTCAGTATATGCCATCATTATTTTCCTATTCCTGTTTGGAAAGGATTAATTGACACAAAGATATGGGATCTATGAGATGCTTGCCTTACAAACTTGAGTACTTGAGTTAGTATCCCTCAGATGCAAGTGAAAACCCAGGGAGCTGACCACCTACAATCTCAGAAATGATAGGAGACAGATATAGGAGATCCCTGGAAGTTCATGGGCCAGCCGGCTTTAATGGTAAACATTCAAGAGACCTTGTCTCAAGCAATATGTGCAAAGTACTGGAAGGCCTGTTCCCAAGGTGATCCTCTGACTTTCACCTTCACAAAGCATGTCTGTGCTTGCCCAACACACATGCCCCCACATGCACATAAATGCAAACATGCACACATATGCAAATACAGAAAAATGTAAATAGATTAATGAAAACCTAATGCTGTTTTTTTTTTTTTTTTCTTAGTGAAATCTAGGTTTGGAGACCAGTCATAGACAAAGTGCAAATGTGTTGACTAGTTCCTTTACCATCTCTTATGGGACCTCAGTCTGACCTTGGGCCTTTTATCATAACAAATTCAGAATTTACAATAGATACTCTGTTGAGTGAAGTCCAAAAGAAATGGAGTTGTCAAGATATATGGGCATTTCATAGGTGAAGTTTGCCCAACTGAGACATAAATAATGTCACCTTTCTCAGAGAACTCCTATTTTTGCTATGGTACAGAATTTAAGAGAAACATATGACCATGTATAGGAAGAAAATCCATTATTGAGAACCTACCTCCCAAGCCCTAGTCCCACATTCATAATTTAGAAGCAATATTAGAAAATTGTACATAAGGAGAGATGACTCCATGGCAAAGGAGCTTGCAGCCAAATCTGAGGACCCAAGTATAAGTGTGGGACACACATGGTAGAAGGAGAAAAAACAAGTACCTCAGTTTCCTGTGACCTCAACGTGTGTTCTCTGGCATAAATTCATCCTAAACGGAAATAAATGTAGTAAAATTAGAAAAATGGATCTGTTTTAAAATCTCAGATGATTTTGAATATTTATAACTGATAAATTATCTCTGATATGCTATTTATACCAGTTTTCCCAATCTGAGCATTGCATGTTGTGTTGATTTATTATGATCCTCTATAAATATGTACAAGAGCTGTGTCAATTTTGAAGAAAACTATTAAAAATGAGAAACTTTGTTACTGAACTAGAACAATATACATGTCTATTTATTTTATTAAAATTTTAAAGAAAATACAGTCACACATCTTAGCTGAAAAGATTGAAAATACTTTGTGTTTGGGTAATAAGTAGATAAAAGAAAGAAATTACAAGGACACTGGCTCATGTGCCTTTGCCAGCTTTTTCAGAAATACTACCCCACAGGTGCTAGCTCAGTTCTGAAAACTCTTTTCTGCAATGACACATTTTTTGGTTGTAATACATAACAATTAAGTGGCTTGTCATTGGACAAGCTGTAAATAAGGACTGACACTTCATTTTAAAGTTATTAAAATATGAGCCACTGAGTCTGTTGATTCTGTGATTTTTGCCTGTCTAAGTGACATGATTGATTTAAGCAACTCAATTTTTTGCCATGTGTTAACTTGATGACTGGGGGGGGGGATTTATTATTTTTCAGGCTATTATTTTCTATGGAGATTTTTTTTTTTTTTTTTTTTTTTTGCTACAGAGCATCCAGCCCTCAGAACTGTTCCAGGACACTCCTCAGAAGGGTTAGACTCCTTTCAGGAATAAGAAGACAGAGATACAGGACTTTTTTTCTGAAGCAAGAGGAAAGCTCAGTCTTCAACGTGCTAAACCAGCAGCAGAAAGCACAGTGAGTGACACTCTCAATAGGTGTTGGAATGAACTTGTATTTCTGACCAAAAAATGCCCAGTGGCTTGTGCAGCAGGTGCACCCACAATGCCTTTTTCAGAAACATAAAGTGCATTCTATGAGTAAAACAAACCTTTCAAATAAGGAAGAAACTAGGATAATCAACAGTGAAATATTGTGCATTAATATTAATGAATACTTTTGGTTTCTGAAAGTGATGTCTAACCTAATGCATACACTAGCACATATAGTGAATATAGGTATGTGTATATATAGCATATAATAATTCTAAAAATGTACTACGTAGCATAATATATGCATATATTCAGTATGGTATTCTGCATATATTCATATTTACACTATGTAATATGCTACATAATATGTGTGTGTATGAGTGTGTGTGTTAGTTTGGATATGCTGTCCCCTATAAGCTTTGTCACTGTTTGGAAAGGCTTAATAAGTATGATTTTATTGGAGGAAGATGTCACTTGGAGGGGACTTTGAGAGTTTAAAGGCTCAGCCATTCCCAGTTTTCTCTCTTTGCTTCCTGCTTCCAGTTCAAAATTTGAGCACTCAGTAAGCATGTCATTCCAGCTACCATGTTGTTTGCCGCTCCCCTGACATGATGGACTCAAGTCCCTCTAAAACTCCAAGCCCAAAGTAAACCTTGTTACTATGAGTTTCCTTTGTCATGGTGTTGCTCACATCAATAAAAGATAACTAATAAATAATATAATGCATAAATGTATTCATTATATAGTATATGTTATATATATTCATATATAAATACTATACAGTATATATAATTTTTCACAGATGTCCAATATTTCTTAGTTGCTTCATTCTCAGTACTATGAAATGAATGAATAAATCAATTACTGTGTAATAAATACATTCCCTGTTCGGGCAAAAGATGTTGTCATTTCTCTACAATGATCTACTGTAGGGGAAGCACAGTAATTTCTTAGTTCACATAAAGGATATGGAAATGATCACCCAGTTACAAGTGTCCTAATCTTTTCCTGAAACATCTGGAACAAAATGATTTTGTCTCCCTGATGGTTCGTTAATTTGACCATCTTCCCTTACAGATCTCCAAAACATGTGGTCACATCCAGCCAGCAAAGTCTTTTGTCAGGCAGAGGTTCATTTGCCTTTTGTTGGTAAAAGAAAGAAAACATCTTTTATTTACAATGCCCAGCAGTGCGCTGGGTTTAATTGTGGAGATTTATAGAAGCAGGTTTTCTGTTTGGGGGGATTTTTTTGTTGTTGTTCAGGTGTTTCCCTTGTAAACAAAGTCCTTTATCATCCTCTGTTGCTCTGTCTTTCCCCCAGGCATCCTGGCACACTTTTGAATAGTGACCTGATCAGTCATTACTGAGAAATGAAAGAATACACAGGTGGTGGTGGCTTCAAAGCTTGGGAGACTCTTCTGAGGATTCCCATCAGCATCTTGGGTGCAGCCTGTCCATTCTAATGTGCAGGACAGATTTACCCTCCTTTAGAATCTGATCATCTGATTAGATGGGGCAAGTTTTAAAATTCCTTCTCCTTGTTATATAATTATTAAACATTTAATTTTCAGAATCAAAAATATTAAATGATTTGAACATTGCAAAAGGCTCAGTGATTCACAATGATACATTAGCACATTTGCTCATTAAAGGTTCTGTTGAGTGGATACAGGCGATTCAGATATGTGTATCGACAACTATGGTTAGTTTATGTCTAATTTATTCTCTAGGCAATATTACAGACTAAACAGCACAACTTCCTGGCTTTATTTTGTTTTAATTATATATCTACATGTGTGTGTATGTACCTTCAGAGACAGCAGAAGACTCAGATCTCTTGGAGCAAGAACTACAGAATGTTGTGAGCTTGCATATGGCTGGTGAGAACTGAACCCAGGTCTTATGCAAGAGTCGGATATACTCTTAACCTCTGTATCTCTCCAGCCCCCATACCACACTGTCTTTAACGCTACACTTACCCTTCTTTCCTCATATGCTTAAAATAAAAGTTAAAATTGTCTTCTGGGTTCTGAATTGTGTATTTCTCTGTTAAATCAACATTGATTGACAACATTTTATTTTTTGTTTTTATTTAATAAAAGTTTTATTTTTATGAAACTTTTAAATATCAACGAGAGTCACTTTGTTATAAATATTGTCATTTTCTCCAATATTTTTTTCATTTTTTACTTTATGGTATTTTTGTGGTGTGCATGTATACCTTTGTGTAGGGGTTCACTGACCCCTGTTTATGAATGTACCTGTGTGTATAAGCACACTCATGTATGTATGCTTTTGCTCCTCTATGTACCTACCCATGTTTACATGGGTATACCTTTGTATAGGGGTTCACTCATTCATGTATGTCTGTACCCCTGTGTATAGGAATATTCATCCATTCATGTGTGTAAATCAGTGTGTAGGGGCACTTTACTAGGTATATGCAAAGTGAATGTCTTTCTTTGCTTCCAATTGATTTTTGCCTTAGTTAAAACATGCCTTACTGAACCCAGAGCTGTCCATTTCAACTAGATTAGCTGGTCAGTGTCTAACCAACTTCTTGTCTCTGCCTTGCTAGACTCTCTGCGGTTGGGTGCAGGCACACACTGTTTGTTTTTTGTTTGTTTTGTCTTTCATTTTTTTTTCTCTTTTGTTTTGTTTGTTTGAGATAGGGTTTCTATGTATAATGGTCCTAGCTGACCTGGAACTAGTTCTTGTAGACCAGGCTGACATTGATTTCACAGAGATCCACCTGTCTCTGTTTCCCAAGTGCTGAGATTAAAGGTGTGTAACACCACCGCCTGATCAGTAATGTACTATTAAACCCAGGATTTGCATGGGTGCTGGGCTTTAAATTCAGATCCACTTGCTTGGGAAACAAATACTTTACCTACTGAACCAACTTCCCAGTAGATTGTCCTTGATTTTTAAAGGTGATTAGGGTTCAAAAATGTTTAAAATCTTTATGGAATAAGATTTGTTTTGGTTTCTAACTTTACATTTATTATTACAAATCTTTACCTACAAAGGAGAAAGGTGAGTATAGTATTTTTGAAATAATTTTACTTAGTAATTTTTTTACATTTTTATCACTTAAATTTTATTTTGTGGTTATATATACTATAATCCAAGATTAAATTTTCCATTTACAGTATTAGTTAATAGCAGCATAGATAGAAATTAAATTCTTATATTGCAAATAAACTGTTTCACACATTTTTGAGTATGCATATAGCCCTCTTATTTATTTAGTTCATTTATTAAGGAAAATGTGATTATAATACCTACTGTAAATTTCTGAATAATTTCAACATATAAGAAAATCATTATTTAATTACTTCTTTACAATTTTATTGTGATACAGTTAAAAAGCTGTAACATATTCCAGTATCTTCCTGATTATTTACTCATTAATGTTATAAGTATAATTTGACAATTATCATACTAAAATTGATCTTTTTATTTATGCTTATTTTTCCTTTTATTGAAGAAGTTTTTCCCCACAAAGTCTCTTTATGTTTTCCTCTCTGTCTACTTCTCCCACTTCCTCCCCACCTTCACTCCTTTTTTGGATTTATCCCATTAAATCTATTTGTTTTATATATCCCCATTTGTTTTTATTGAGAAACAGACAAACTTCCAATGAATAATAATAAAATGAAATAAAATAAAAGGTGGTAAGATAAAACAAAAAAACTAAAAAGAGTGAGACAAAACAATCAAACAAAAAGAAAAATGATATGAAATTCTCCTCTGTATGCTATGCATATGTTTTATTGTCATTGGTTAATAAAAGAGCTGCTTTCTGTCAATGGCTTAACAGAATATAGCTAGGCTGGAAGAGACATATTTATAGAGAGAGTAGGCAGAGTCAGAAAGATATAAAAGCTAGTCAGAAATACACTTAAGCTATTGGGCAAACAGTATTGTAAATTATATAGTTTCTATGTGGCTATTTCTGGGCACAAATGAGCAGCCTCCATCAACAGTAAAGAGCCCAAGTAATGACACTTGAAGCAAATATAGACACAGAGACCCACTTATCCATATACTCAGGAATCCCATGAAAACACCAAATGGGAAGCCATAACATGTATACTAAGAACGTCGTGGAAGAATAAAACATATACATATAATAGAGGAAAATAAAATAAGATGAATTTGAATTTGTTTAAATGGAGAAAATGCCCTAAAATGACATAATGTCACAAAAAAGGTCTAATGACGCTGCTGAGTTCATTTTCTGTTGGCCTACTTCTACTGCACATGCACCCTGTTCTTCAGAGTGGTTTCTTTTCCCAGGAATATTCCCTTGAGGAAAACTAACTTTTTTTCTGTTTTTTCTCTGTAGCTTTGGTAGCATGGATACTTAGAATCATTCTTCAAGAATGGATAAAAAAAAAATGGTACATTTACACAATGGTGTACTACATACCAGAGAAAAATAAGACATCTAGAAATTTACAAGCAAATGGATGGAGCTAGAAACCATCATATTAAGAGAAGTAACCCAGACACAAAAAGACAAATATCATATATACTCACTCATAAGGGGTTTTTAAGCATAAAGCAAAAAAAAAAAAAAAAACAGCCTACAAATCACATCCCAGATAACTTAGACAACTTAGACAACACACAACACTGAGGACCCTAAGAGAGACATATATGGATCTAATCTACATAAAAAATAGTAAAAGACAAGATCTCCTTAGTAAATTGGGAGCATGGGGACCATGGGAGATGGTTGAGGGGAGGGGAGAGACAGGGAGCAGAGCAGAGAAAAAATGTATAGCTCAATAAAATCAATTTAAAAAGAATCATTCTTCAAGTCAGGCAGTGGTGACACATGCCTTTAATCACAGCACTCAGGAAATAGAGGTAGGTGGATCTCTGTGAGTTTGAGCAAAAACTGGTCTACAAGACCTAGTTCAGGACAAGCTCCAAAGCTACAGAGAAACCCTGTCTCAAAAAACTAATCTAAACTAAACTGAACTGAAATAATAAAAAAGAGTAATTCTTCCTTTTATATTTCTTCAGAAGGAATTCCTAAGGTGGGACCTGGAGAGAAGGGTACATGACTAAAAGAAGGAAGGACTTTGCTTTCTAGCACCATGTCTGGTGGTCACAACCACCTGTAACTTCAGTTCCAGGGAATAGTATTCCCTCTGGTACCTGAAATTATACATATTCATGTGTATTGCATGGAGACAAATACATGCACATAAACAAA
This sequence comes from Alexandromys fortis, assembly GCF_014885135.2. NCBI lineage: Eukaryota > Metazoa > Chordata > Mammalia > Rodentia > Cricetidae > Alexandromys > Alexandromys fortis. Next base: position 3,829,107 of record NW_026068034.1, read on the forward strand.
AATAATAAAAATAATAAATTCCAAGAGTGTAGTTCAACTTAAGAAAAATGTTGGGTTTTGGAGAGAAATTTGGATTTTGGTTCAGGTGATCCTGAGAGTGAATAATAATTAAGTGTCTTTGTTCATCTTTACAGGGTCATCTTCAGTGTGCTGATAACTGATGGATGGTGAATAACATTGGGTAATACTCATTCATTCAACTTCCTTAAATCATCAGCATGTCAGTGAAGCCATCAATGAGGCCAGGTATCATCAATGAGGCCAGAGTTCTTCTGGACTAAGGAACCTTTTTTTTTATGCCGATGATACCTGGAGCACCATTTTTCCCACAGCAAAGGGATGAAATAATTCATTTAAGAACAGTGAAACACTAAGTATTGTTACTTACTGCTTCTGCCACCAACCAAAATTGTTTTTACTGTCATCTTCAGGTATAAGAATCATTTAAATAGTTATTTATTTTTTATTCATATGTATAAATGCATGCACACATATATGCACACTTGTAGAGGGTGTTTTTTTCATGAAGCTGATGTTACAGGTGATTGTGTCCTACACAATATGAATGCTGGGATTGCCAACTCCAATCTTTTGTTAGAGGAGAGAAGTGTTCTTAAATGCTGAGCCACCTCTCTACTCCCTAGTGTCCAATCATAAAATACTAGAATTGGTGCACCCTTTAAAAGGTGTGTAATTAGTACTGATGTCACTAAATACAGAATGCTACATAGCATCTGTTTGCAGTGTACCTGGAAGCTTTGAATACATTGATTATTTGGAGAAACCTAAACATTAGTCAGTCTCAACATAAATGACACAAGATAGCAGAAAAGCGCTTGTATATTGTTCTGGTTGAATACCAAAAGGTGGATTTTGGTGCCTTTACCACAGAATAAAGTGAGAGAATGAATGAGCAGTGGGAGAAGTAGAAATATGAGGGCCAGAAGCACCAAGCCTTCTTTTCAGGAAACTGGGACATGTGCTAGTCATGCAGTTCTAAAGAAACCGAATGAATAGAATAAATATATACTAAAGGGGATTTATTGGTTTTCATGGCTGCCTCACAGCAGAGAGACTGAGCATCTGAAAGTACCCTAGGTAACAAGGTTGTGACTCACCAGTCTGGCACTGAAAATCTGGAGGATTCCTGAAGAATGACTGGTCTTCTATTTGTATTGGAAGCCCAAAGAAGCTAGTTCTAATATTCACCAAGGAACATGGTAATAGGTCAGCAGGAGGGGTAATCTTCCCAATAACAGGTAAGCCTTCCTTATCATACCTCATCTTTATTTTTCTTACAACCAGAAGACTCTGCCCACAATTAGGTTGGGTTTTCCATGTTTAAGTAATCTTACCAAGCAAATCTCTTACAAAAGTGGTGAGTAGCTGGTCACTTGATTGATTCAAGATTCAATAAAGTTGACAACCAAGGTTAGTAATTAAAAAAGTAAATTAGCAAAAATACCCATCTCATGTTGTCATATGACAGGCAAAGTCAGTTATGTTCCTATAACCAGCATCTCAATAGCCGTTGAATATGAGCTACCTGGGGACAGGGTAGCTATCTTCAGCTTTGGCAATGCCCAAAGTGACCCAAACAGTAGTGGTACATGCCTTTAATCCCAAAACTTTGATGGAGGTAGGTCTTGTATCTTATCTGTTGCTTTCATTGGTTAACTAATAAAGAAACTGCCTTGGCCCTCATAGGACAGAAAATTAGGTAGGCGGAGTAGACAGAACAGAATGCTGGGAGAAAGAAACTGAGTCAGGGAGTCGCCATGGTTCTTCCACTCCAGACAGACGCAGGTTAAGATCTTCCCTGGTAAGTGCACCTCGTGGTGCTACATAGATTATTAGAAATGGGTTAAGAGGCTGAAACTAATGGGCCAGGCAGTGTTTAAAAGAATACAGTTTCCATGTAATTATTTTGGGGCATAAGCTAGCCATGTGGGCGGCCAGGTGCAGGGGACGCAGCCCCACCGCTCCTTATTAAAACAAAACTTGAAAGGCAGAGGCAGGCAGATATCTGTGAGTTCAATCAGAGATATCTGTCTTGAAAGAAAAAAACAAGGGTGCAAGCAATGCTCAAAGTGTCTGACAACTCTCTCCATGGTAGAATAATAGGAAGTACACAGCATATATCTGTGTTTATCAACACTTTTCTGAGTAGAGGCAGGCATGGTATGACATCATTAATATGTTAAGATGGAAGTGGAAAAGGAGGAGAAGTAGGTGGAATAAAATATGCACATGAAAATAATATCCAGTCTTCTAAGACTGAGGTAGAGTAGTTGTCTTTGTATCCCCTGGTCTTACTTTCTGAATTTGTTAAGAAATCATCATGAATGAAAGATTATCTTGTGGGAGAACTGTTATTTCAACCTAGCTTTTTATATAAACATCTCCAGAATTATTGGCTTAAATGTATCTGGAAAACACTCTATTCATAAGAAAGAACACTATTTTCATTTAAGCATCAGTAATAAGTGCAGATAATCATGAGAATACTATCATTTTTAGGTCCAAGCTACAAAATACGGTAGTAACACCAGTGTCAAAAGCAGCAGATCACCAGGATTATAAAATGAAATATAAATTACAGTGATAAACAACAAACAGCATTATAGATATTTGATGGATATAAAAATTTACAACAAATATTCAATAGGATTGATCAATTGCACAGATAACATATACCAATCTTCTCTACCCTGTCTCACTATTTAAAGCCATATGAACTCCAGAGATATGGCTCAGCAGTTCACAGTACATACTGCTCTTGTAGAAGACTCTAAATATCAGCCCAGTTAGCTGGATGGTGCACAAATGCTGCAACTCCAGGTCTATGGAGTTCAATGTCCTCCTCTGGCCTCTGCAAGTACTTGCACTCATACACACTCACACACACACAAATGAAAATAAATACTTCCTTAAAAAAAGAAATAGAATTCAGGCATATCCCTAGGGGGATATTTTATTAATTCATTTGTGTATTTCACTAAGGCAATGAGAGCTTTCATACTTCACTCAGAAACTCCTGTGGGGGAAGAGTGAGCTTCCCAAAAAGAGGCAACAAAGCCTCTGGATGTATTCAGAAACAAAACAAGGAGTGAAAACAAATTCTGACAGGAGAATGCATCAAGTCCCGCCTCCCCTGGCACTGCTGAGCCATCAATGTACCTACTCCTGAGAGCAGTCCTCCAAAGATTTTATAGAACACTGAGTCCAAGGGGGGTATGGGTGTCTGCCCACCTCTTTCAGGAACTGCAGAATTCTTTATGCCATCGCAGTAAGACTAAGGCTATCTAATTATGTAGTCAAATGTTTTGGTTAAATGCCTCATTCCTTGTTCTAATTATCACCTATCCCAAAGGGAAGCGCTTCAGTTTACACAAAGCAGGGAGAACAAGGTTACCTTCTCCTCCCAAACCTCTTTTTAGATGAGAAAACACACAGCTGGAGTCCCCAGCATATTTAACTGCAATGGTGATCAATGTAATTTGTTGTTTTTCTTAATAGAATTTCACTGAAAGCTAACAGTGTTTGAGAAAAAGGAAAAGTATTTAGTAACTTGGCTTTAGTAGCTTTGCATGCTGGAAGTTGACACTAGTAGGCTGGAGCTGCACAAAAGAAATTTCAAGTGGATTTAAAGCTAGCAAAATATTGAAAATTTTAAAATAAAAAACACTTTGAAAACCCACTTAATATCTAATTAAAATTTGTTATTATTAATTCTGATAAGGATCGATGTAAAAAATACTGTGATAGCTGATTTGTCCCCACCAAAGGCCTGTGGTGATACTTTGTTTGTACTTTAACAAATAAAGCTTGCCTGGAGATCAGAGTGCGGAGCTAGCCACTAGTTTACTATAGAGGCCAGGCAGTGGTGCTACACACCTTTAATCACAGCACTAGCAAGGAGAAAACAGGAAGTAATATGGCTGGGCAGAGAGAGGAATATAAGGTGAATTAAGACTGGAGCTACTCCCCTTTCAGGCTGAGGAGCAAGAAGTGGCTGTGGCTTGTTCCTTTTTTCTCTCTAATCTTTCAATATTTAACCTGATATCTGACTCTGGGTTTTTATTATTAAGGCTAATTAGAATTTGTGTTACAATGGCCATTATAGTTTCTATGATTAGCTCCAAGAATATGACTTGTGCTCAAGCTTCAGATAAGGAGGACTTAAATGATTTCCTTCATCCCAGTAATCTTCAATTCTTGAAAATATTTACTTTATATCAATACAATATGCATCATATTTATATTATTAAATTTATCAATCAATTAACTTTAAGTAGCATACAAAACATCAGGTTTGCATGTGGTATTTTCAAACGTCTGCTTTCATTGTATCTTCTCACCTGCCCCACTGTCCTTCCTGCAACCTTCTCTCTCCAATTTTTGCTTTCATGTCCTGTGAGTTCTGTTGTCCTTTCACAAATCCATGAAGATTCCTTTGCCTCTTGAAAGTTCCATAAAATATAGTCCCATCAAACCACATGCATGATATGTATAAACATTACAAGACAGATTATTCATATGAGGAAGAATATGTGATAGTTGTCTCTGGGTCTGGGTCACCCAATTCAGTTTAATAATTTCCTCATCTGTCTGTTTTTATATAAAACTTATTTTTACTTATAGATGAATATAGTTTCATTGTATGTATATTCCACATTTCATATTTTTATTTTCTATATTGACAAACATCTAGGTTGGATCCTATATTAAAGTTTGGTCCAAAGGAAGTATACTTCTTGCTTAACTAGATTCCTTATCTTGTCTATATAACACTTCGATTTTGAGTCAGTTAAAATGTTTTGTAAAATATTTCCCTGCTTCGTTAGTCTTCATGCCATCTCCTATCTCAACATTCTGTAAGCTTAGTTAAATTTTACATCTGCTGAGAGGAGATAATTATACATTATGCTACAGCTTGTATGTGATTATATGTCATTAATATACATTATCTCACCTGAGAGTCCATCTTTTCTCAAGAATTCTAAAAATCTATTTCAAGAACTTTTTTCATATGCTTTCATAGGCTCTCTAAATCAAATGTCTTTTTAGTGTTTTCCTATCACCACTAATACAACATATTTACATCACTATCAGAGTTCATGTTATTAAACATTAATGGTGATTTTTTTTATTGTTTTTCCTACTTTGTTATCTTAGTATATGTCAATCATATTTGACATATACTGTTTTGAAGCAATTTACAAGACCTCAAATCAAAGCCATAAAAAACAAAATTGGTAAGTAGGATCTACCAGGATGGAGCAAAGCTGTAGATGTAGGGACAAATGGCCTATGAGGTAACTACATGGTGTCCAGAATTCAAGCATATGCTGATGCAAAATAGACATGAATGTATACAGGCATCATCAAAAATAAGGAGGATTTTAGATCTAACAAAAAAGTAAGGATCATTCATGGTTATATAGGATCTGATAGAAATGCAAGCAAGAAAGCCTAGCAACTTTCTTCTATAGATCATAGTATGAAATGGGGGATACAATTTCCTCTAGGGAAATCTGAAAGATATTACCACATTCAGGTGATAGTTGAGAATATTTTAAATTTTTTTCTTGGTACTGTGATAAACACGTTGGCAAAAATGACTTGAAGAAGAAGGGCTTATTTGGGCTTGCAGAGGAGAGGGTATAATCTGCCGTAGCTGATAAGCATGTGACAGGATTTTGAGGCAGCTGGTCACATTGTATCTGGAGTGATGAATGGTGATGCTCAGCTTATTTTCTCTTTCAATTTTGTCAAAGACCCCAGCCCACTCAATGGTACTGGCCTCAGTTAATATGTGTCTTCTTTTCTGAATTGACATAATCTAGACAGTGCATAGTTTCCAGGATTTATACACTTGTAGTCTTCTACATACAGTCAGGCTGAAAGTCAATATTAAACATTACTATTTTATTTCATGTCAACCTGACATCCAAATACTTTTATTTTTTAAAAAAGTGTGATCTTCCCCCTCTTGTCTATGAACTCATGGCCATTGTATCATGTAAAAATATATTTGTACAATTTCAAAAATCTCCATTGTCTAAAGATTCAAACACTTTCTGTCCAATTATCTGCTTTTTATGACTATAGGTTTGGGTAAGTGTAGTAAGAAATAGCTATGCCACAACTTGAATATGTTCCTGTCTTAAAATTTTCTCTATCAAGCAAATTACTCTATATATTGGTTAGGGCTTTTTTGCCAATGTGTTACAAGTTGGAGTTTTCTAGGAATAAAGTTGAGAACGTATCTCCATCAGATAGGTCTGTAGGAAAGTCTAGGGGACATTTTCACAATGAATGATTGACCTAGGATGGACTGGCCCACTGTAAACTTTGCTAAGCTGCCTGGGCAGGTGGTCATAGGTAGTAAAAGAGAGCAATCTGAGCAAGCCGTAGAAGCCAACCAATAAGCAGCATTTCTCCATGGTCTTTGCTTCATTTCCTGACTTTTGGTTTTTGTCCTGCTTGAGTGCCTTCCTTGGGTTCCCTCAATGTTGGACTGTAGTCAGGATCTGTAAGCCAAATCAATCCTGTCCTGCCCAGATTTAGTCTGATCGTGTTCTTTCTGAGAGCCATAGGAAGCAAACAAATACAAACTATTTTCTTTAAACTCAGCATCTCTCAAGTTCCCAAGATATGTGCAAAATTCAGCCAAATATTTTGTCAGGCTACCACAACTTCACTGTCTAAGGTTAAAGAAGAGTTTGTATTCTCTTCTAAGCGCTTATGATCAGAGCTTCCACTGACCATGTTTCTCTTGTTTTTCATCTTTGGACAGATTCTGCCTACTAGATTTTGCTTACAGTATTCAAGTGATTTCCTAGTCCAAAGATCGAAGTTCTCTCACATTCAAATTTACAACAGACCAGATCCTAATAAACATGAGGTCAAGGTCATCACAGCCCTCACTCCTTGTAGCAGTTTTCTGTATCAGTTTCCTGGGAGGAAATAAAGGTTAATTTTAACATACAGTTTGTGTTGGGAGCTTTGAACCCCCCGAGATCCCAAATTTCTGGTAAACAACTTGTAATGCTTGCAGCTTCTCTGAACATGAAACCCTCACGAGTTCCTTATGGCAGGGCAGTGGTTTCTGGTGCATTTGGCTGGGGGCGTGGCTATCAGTTAAGGATCCCTATATAAGCTGCCCCTGAACACAACAAAGGGGGCATTCTGGCATCAAGAATGACCCGTGTCTCTGTCTGTGTGTCTTTGTGTGTTTCAATCTTCAGCCCATTGCCTGGTTCATGAACTGTATGGTAGCGCATAGAGCACAGACGGGCGTGGTGTGCTACAAGTTCGGGTCTGTAGGCCACTATTGTGAGAAATAATGAAGGCAGTGTTTTTTGTCAGCTGACCACATTATAGGCTCAGTTAGCAAACAAAAAGAATTGCATGTTGGTTTTCATTCACCGTCTCCTTTTTATGCAGTATGGAACCCCAGCTCATAGAATATGCCACTTACATCCAGAGTCAGTATTCCCAAGTCAGTTAACCTAATTTAGACAGTGCCTCATGGGCATGTCACCAGAGGCTTGTCTCCTAAGTGATTCTATAAGCTGTGAAGTCAATAATCAACATTATCCATCACAATTAACATTGCTCATAGCAAGCTACCGCAATCACACAAGAATGAAATCACACAGAAATGGCACTACCTCTTTGGCTATCTTACTCTAAAGGAATGTAGAATGAGTAACTTATAAAGAAGATAAAATAATTTTGGAACAGTTACGATCAAAAGGGAAAAAACAATATGATTAGAAAGAGCATTATGTAACTGGCAAAGCCTGCTCTTTCCTTCAAAGATGGTACCTTGCTCCCGCCTTCTGAAGGGATGTGGGGCCGTGTCTTCGTGTGTCAGAAGGAGTGGAAAGGGCAGAGAGTGATAGATTATCTCTTCTATGAGGGCCTTTATCTCTTTCACAAAGTAAGGTGCCCTCAAAAGCAAATCAGCTCTCAAAGGCCCCTATCTTCATCCTGTCTTACAGTTGTCAAATTCTGCTAGTTGAGTTTTGGACAGCAACTCTTCAATTACAGCTGTTGGCTTTCTCTCCAAGACTCCAAAAATACTGTCTGATAATGAAAAAACATCTTTGACAAACTGAACTTGAAGTTATACCAAATGCATAACCAGTACTCCTCACTAAAGTCCTCATTCAAGCTCACTAAAAGAATAGTGGGCTTTAAATAACAAAGAAATCCTGAGAACCTAAATATAAAACTTTAGTTATAAATAGAACAATGCAATTTTATAGATTTTTGGGGCATAAAAAAACATTTGCAAAAATGTAAGAAAAGGGGACAGAAACCACAGCTCAGAGATTTGGGGTGCTTATTGTCCTTGCAGAGGATTTAAGTTAGTTCCTCTAATTCTCATCAAGCAGCTAATAAACACCTATAACTCTAATTCCAGGTGATCCAATGCCTTCTTCCAGTCTCTTTTGATACGTTCTCTCATGTGCATTCATACCCACACATACATTCTTATAAATGAAAAGAAAATAAATCCTTTTTAAGACTCTTGGGACACACAAACAAAACATGGGTGATGCTTACTAACATTCGCTATAACAGATGCATCACTGTGTCTAAAATTAATGTGAAATTTAAAGTTTAAAAGATAAGTATATAGAGAAGAAAAATGCAAAGTAAATTCAGAAAAAAATGAGTTATTTCAGAGAGATAAGTTTATAACACAAAAATAAAAACTGTGGGTGAAGACACCCAATCATATGGTGAGAGTTTGGATTTGATCAACAGCCAAGAATCTTACTCTGTAAGTATTTTTAGACTTACAGCCCATACAATTCCTGTCATAACTGTCTAGTATCAGCAATTATAAAAGATAATAGCCACAGAAAATTCATAAACAAATGGACACGGCTGCTTAATATAACTTGAGTTGCAAAAAGAGATAGGCAAAGTTTATACTCTGGGTTACAGTTTATATGCCTGTATTTTGTGAGGTGCTGACGGTATCTAAAATCTTCTAGTGAAATGATATCTAAACTGAGAAGCAATATGAGCATTCCATCTCTAACACTAGAATTTGAAAGAAAGATTCAAAAATAAAGAACGCATGATCCCAATTATCTGAGCAGAGCTGTAAATCTGATGGATTTTTTTGAGTCCTCAATGCTTCCAACAAGATGCTAAGTTTTCCTGACTCTTTCAGAAAACATGATCTGCTTTAAAGAAGAGGTTATAAGAAGTAATAAAGGCACAGAACTTTGGGTTACTTCTCCTGACTTGTATATATAAGGCAAATGTCTCTTGTTTTGTGTGAAGGTGTGTTTGCATATCCATCTGAGCATATATTGTGTACACATATGTGATATGGAAGCCAGAGGTTAATGTCAGATGGCTTGTTTGATTGCTTTTCACTTTACTGGGGAAAATCAATTGACTATGGATTCACTGACTTTGGCAGACTACCTAGCCACCTTGCTCTGGGGATTCCTTCTCTAGAAACTGTAATTACAGGTGGACTGCCAAGCCTCCTGATTTTATTTGAATTCTGGACCTGAATTCCAGTCCACACTTGCAGGTGCTTTATTTCTTCATCCATGAAGCTTTATTCTCCACTCCTATGTTTCCAATAAGGCTTATTGTAAATTCACTCAGTCACAAAGAATTGCAATAAAAAGCAATCAGGGTTCTCTGCCCTGTGGGAAGTCCAAGGACCACCCACCTCCATCCAGGTCTAGTAAGGTGAGCATCCACGAAACTGCTTAGGCTCCCACAAAACCAATAGGTCCAGTAGAATCAAAAACCCGTTGCCATTGTTCTTGAGGTCTCAGTAGTCCTCCTTGTCCGCTATGTTCAGCGAGACCAGTTTTGACCCAGGCTTTTTCANACCAAATCTTTGCAACTGTTGCTCAGAATCAATCAATTCCTCCATGGATAAAAGGAGGCAATGTCTCAAAGTCCAACCCCAGGATCATATTTTCTCCAATTAGGGGACTCTCCCAAAGGTTCCAAAACATTCCCAATTATTGTTACTAACTGGGGACTGGGGATCAAGTGTTCAAATACAAGAGCCTAAGGGGGGCATTTCCCACTCAAACCACTATAGTTATTATGACACACATTGCTGCTTAACTACTTGCATATACTTCTCTTTTGCCCTCCTAAACATCACTCTCCCAATGGTAATCTGTAGGCTTTGTCTTTTCCTGCACTAACATACATACCTTCACATAACTCTACCCCTGCCTCCACATTTTATATGTAGGAGAATCTCTTATATTCAAGAGATGTTTTAGAAATACAATTAAATTCTAGCTAATGAGTTTTGAGAAGAATTTTCTAAAAGTTACTTTTAAAAATAAACAAATTTTAAACTAAGACAGGAGGGAAGTAGTAGTTTCCTTTACTGTGGTGCTCTTACGTTATCATGTAAAGTTCATTCTATTTAAGGCTACCAGCTACCAAATGATATAGAAAACGGAGAAGACATACAGAAGAGAGATAGAAAGCTAAGCTGAGAAAATCCCACTATTTCTGACTGTTCAGTCATAGGACAGTTAAAATAAGCTTGATTTTAGATGCTGCCGCTTGCAGCCCAACAAATTCTAACTTACACTGTATTTTATAACTGCAAAGTATCTTAGGATGCTCATTTTTTAGCATCATCATATAAGGTTTTCTGTAGCTAGAGGAGGAATAAAAGTAATTTTTCATTTACAAAATTGCCTACATAAGATGGAAAGAAATATCCACACTAAAATGTGAAATGTATTTATTTTGGGCAACTGTGAAATTGTATGATGGGACAGAAATCCATGATTTTGCATATGAATTTAGTCATGAATTCCTGTCTTCACTCTCTGTTCCATGTGCCACATGAATTCACTCCACAATTTTACTTTAGTAGAAGAAAGAAAATCCTCAACTCAAATAAAAGGGTCTTGGAGATGGAGAGATGGCTAGGAAGTAAAATAGCATAGTGCTCTTGCAGAGGAGTGGCATTCAGTTCTCAGCACTCATGTGAGGTAGCTCATAACTACTGAAAAATGAAGATCTGGGACTCTGATATCTCCATTAGAACTCTGCAGTCTACACACTTATATGTACACATTCACACACATGCATACACACAATGAAAAATAATTTCAAACAGAACAAAAATATTCATGAGCACCAAGACTGCGGAATAGAATATAAGCCAGCAAGAAACATTCATTTTCTTTTTTTGTTTTTTTTTAATTTATTTATTTTTGGTTTTACATCCCAAACAAAGTTTCTCCTCCCTCACATTTTCCAATCCCCCACCCCATCTTTTTCTATTTTTGGTTGTAAGCTTGGTCTTTAATAACTGAGCCTTCTTTCTAGCAGAACCTCCCATTTTCTAGACATTACAATTACTATCATATTTCTGACAGGCAGTTAGATTAAATATGAAGAAGTTCAATAGGAATAAATATTTATCTTCCCACCCCAACTATTTCCCTACTTGCATTAGGAGTTCTACAAAACTGAGTTATGCTTGTAGCTTGTATTAGTGAAGGCCTGATTAGGGGCTCTTTTCTTTATACAGTAAGACCCCTAGTTTGACAACCTGAAGAAGTTAACACATTTGAAATGAAGTATTGACTATAATACTAACGGATGCCTTTGCCTACTCAACTGTGAATTCTTTATTCATAGCACTGCAGTTATCTCTATGGGAGAAGCACAGCATATCTCATTGACTTGTATTGTCCTTCCCAGTTCAAGCTGCTTTTTCTACTCTATAGAAAATCAGTTGCTTACAGCTTGATAGATAGAAAATAAGGCCAATGAACTACCCAAGCATTGGCCTCTGGTTTATTTCTTCTATTTTGAATTGTTTTCATGGTTGGATCCAAGCAGGAGGCAGTGAGTAGTTTCATGGATGACTGATACTGACAATGGCAGGGAAGGCATCTTCAAAACAAGATTAGGTGTCTATTTGGTAAGGAAGGAATCTTTGCCCCTTTGCAATGAAAAGGGTCACATGTAATCAACCTACAACGAGAATGCTAGCTGGAACTCTAATGTGTCGTGGCATCCCACAGATTGAATGGTAACCTAAGCAAGAACAATTAGAAGGCTCCCATAGTTAAACACAGAGATAGGCCTGATATACTTCCCTTAACTGCCTAATTTTAAAAATGGTTGGAATGGGAGAGGCGGTTTGAGGATAAGAACACTGTCTGCCTTTCCAGAGGCCCTGGGTTTAATTGCTAGCACCCACTCAGGAGCTCACAACCATTTGTAACTCCAGTTCCAAAAAAGATCCAACTCCTTCTTCTGGCTTCTGCGTAAAGTGAACACAAGGTGGTACACAGACATATATTCAAGCAAAACATCCATGTACATAATAAAATAATTTAAAGATTATTTTGTCAGTTAGTTCTGTCTGTTGTGTGCCTTTGTGACTATATGCTGTATGTGTGCAGGTACCTGTGGAGACCAGAAGAGGGTGTCAGGTCCCCTGGAGCTGGAGTTATAGGTAATTGTAATCTACCTGACATGGGTGCTAGGGATAAAACTCAGGTCCTTTACAAGAGCAACAAGCATTCTTAGTCACTGAAACATCTTTTTCTAGCCCTTCTCTTGAGTCTAAGTTCATCTAGAAAACTGGCTTGGCCAGGAAAAGAGGCTAAAGTCCACCTATAATGGCTTCTACTTTCTTTCTGAATATGCAAAGTTATTGAACTTTGTGTATGTGCATATAGCTTTATGTGCTGAAAAGTATCTAAGAATCTACAATGAAAGACCTGGTTTTTATTTATCTGTTTTTGAATCTATGGTGTCATGAGCCAGTGGTTTTTAACACTGCTCTAAGTTCATCGCTTGATTGTTAGCCACATCCTCTTTCCCCAAGACTCCTTACCACAAAATCCTCTTACTACTCTTTATTAGATGTCTGACCAGACTATTAGTCACTGCTGCAAATCAGTATACAGCTTGACCCGAGGCCATATCCCTGTAGGAGACAAAATGAAAAACAAGGTTTAGTTTTTGAAGATTTGTCAGAGGGAAGATTTCTTTTCCTCCTTCATTATCTGATAATCCATCCAAAGAATTTTAAAAATACACATATGGCTGTTTTCCCTAATCCTGTGATGGCAGGTCTGACTCAAGGTGCAATTTGTCTTCTTCACCTGTTGTTCATTATGAAGTCTGAACATAGAGAGGGGTATACAGGGGCTATGCTGTGCCATTGTAGATGAGCTCTAATCTGAAGGACAAGAAGCAAGATACCAAATTCCTAAGGTAGAAGAAAGTTTGATATTGATGTGGTCTGGCCTTTGCCATGATCAGCTTAAGTATATACATTGATTTTCACAATGGTAGAGGTGTCAAAGTATTTAGGGACCATGTTTTTGGTGTGTGTGTGTGTGTGTGTGTGTGTGTGTGTGTGTGTGTGTGCGTGTGTGTGTGTGTGTTTGCAAGTGCGTATGTATGAGGTAGCCAGAGGACAACCTCAGGTGTCATTTATCAAATTTCCTCCACTTTTGTTCATGTTATGCAACAAGGTCTTCACTGGTCTAGAATTCACTAAGTAGACCCTACTGGTTGGCAGGCTAGTTCGAGGAGATTTTTTTTTTTTTTGGTCTTCAGCTTCCCAAAGCTACGTTATAAGGGTGTACCTATAAAAGTGTGGTAGTTTCTCTCAATATATTTATTTATTATGGATCCTGGTGATCAAACTCAGGACATCCTGCTTTCAAAACTCTTTGTCAACTTAGCTTTCATGCTGGCCTTGGAGAGCTGTATTTTAAAGTTCCTTCTATTGAGATAAGAATCTGGAAATTCTCTGGCTTATTGCTATTATTGACACTTTGTTTACTTTTTTAAAGATGCAAATCTTTTCTCTTAATGTCCCAATGTTCTGATCTGAATCCTATAGAATTTCATTTCTATGGTGTTAACCCAACAGTTGTTTGGAGAAAGCTGGTTTATCCTATTGAATCCCATCAGTTCTCCACAGAATTTTTTCATTTTAAGGCAAGGCTGTTGAGATACCTTTTGATCCCCTTATTTTATCCAACATCTGTGATGGTTAATTTTAATTGTCAAGCTGACACCACCTAGAATCAGGGAAGAGAGTTTCAGTAAAGAATTCTCTACCTTAAATGGACCTGGTGTATGTCTTCTAGGTACTGTCATATTATGTTAATTGATGGCAAATGTCATATTACGTTAACTGATGGCAAAAGACTCAGTTGACAGTGGGTGACACCATTCCTTGGTAGGACATCCAATGAGTGGATAAGTCAAGCTGAGCACCAGCAAGCAATCAAGCAAGTATGTATGCATTCAATTCTCCCTCCTCTTGCTATGAATGTGATATGAGTAGCTCTTTGAAGTTCCCACCTTGACACACTCAGACACCTATGTTTTGGGCTCAAATTCTGTCTTGTTAAGACAAACAATGCTTGTTAGGAAAAGAACATTATCTATTCAACATGCTTCTTTTCTGAGATTGTTGCCAATTGGATAATTCAACTCCCAACATCACCAGTGTTTTTTCTTTCCTCTTCCTCATCAAATTACTGTATGAAAGTTAAATGGTTTTGTTCCCACTTCTTCCTGTTTTATGTTATCCTCTTGATTTTTCATCTCACATTTATTGTCTTCATATTTTTAAAAATAATTTGTTCCATTTATCTTAGAAATTTATTTAGTCAGATTGATTGTTCATATTCCAAGCTGCTATTAAACATCCATCATGTTCTTGTCTTCATGTTTAATTTTTTTCTCAGTTAATGTTCATTTCTACTATACCATTTTAAGTAGTCAGTTATTTATTTTCTTACAGTCTCCACTTTTGTGATTTATGTACTGCGTGCTGGATACTTTTATGCCAACTTATAAGATAGAGTTAATGGAAGGAACCTCAATTGAAAAATGCCTCCATAAGTTGTAGGATATTTTCTTAATTAGTGATAAATGGGGGAAGCCCCAGGACTTTGTGACTGGTGCCATCCTTGGCATGTGATTCTGGGTTCTGTATGAGAGCAGACTATGAAAAATAAGTAGGAGCACTCCTCTGTGTCCTTGGCATCAGCTTCTGCCTTCATGTTTCTGCCCATTTTGAGTTCCTGTCCTGACTTCCTTCAATGATCAGTTAAGCTGTGGAAGGGTAACCCAAATAAACCCTTTCCTTCCCAACTTGCTTTTGATGTTTTATGACAGTGATACTAACTCTAATTAGCACATACTGCATTGTACAGTCAATTCCATTATTTTAAATTGATTTTTTTTTCTTTTTTTTAGTGTGTGCATGTGTTTGTATAAATATTTATCACTGTAATCTTATCTGTTCACTGCAATTATATCTCTCTCAGGAGGGTCTAGGAAGAGGATCTTGAGTCCTCCTGATTTTATGATAAACACATCACTGGCTTATCCATCTCCCCAACCAGAATTCATTCCTGATCAATGTTTCCCTCTTTCCCAATCATTCTTTTGCAGAATACACATATTATATTTTGTATGTTTCAGCTTTAAATACTGACAATATCTCTAAACTATTACTTCTCCCATCCTTGTCTACTCTCCCTAGAAGAGTATAAATGTACTGAGAGATGATTTTGTGCTCCTGATATTATTTGGTATATTTTGGCTGGTCTCATTCCCATGATATTATAGTTTCTTTTTGATGCTGTGATAGGAATACCCAGACAAAAAAAGCAACTTTAACAAGAATGGGTTTATTCATCTTACAATTCCAGGTTACAGTCCATCATTTTGGGGCAATCAGAGGGGAGCATCTAGCTTGAAGTTCGTCTTCACATTCACAGTCAAGAGTACAGAGAATTAGTGAATACATGCCTAGTAACAAGTTCTTTTTCTCTTTTCTTAACTATTCATGATCCACTCTCTAGGGAATGGTGCCAACCACAGTGGGTTGGTGATGTGAGATGTCCTTCTATATGTGTTGCTTTTATTGGTTGATAAATAAAGCTTGAATCAGCCAATGACTTAGTAAAGACTGGTGGGAAATCTGAACAGCAATAGAGAAAGAGGAAGAGGAAGAGTCAAAGAGACACCATGTAGCAATTGAAGGAAGAAGGTGCCAGAACATTATTGGTAAGACACAGCCTCATGAAGACACATAGATTAATAAAAATTGGTTAATTTAAGATGTGGGAGCTAGCCAGGAATATTCCTGAGCCATTGGCAAAACAATATTGTAATTAATATAGTTTAATGTAATTATTCAGGTCTGGGCAGCCAGGAAATGAAAACACAGTCTCTGTTTACAGGATGGGTCTTTCCATGTCAACCAATGAATTAAGAAAATTTCTTACAGGCCACCCTGATCTAGACAATACCTCTCAGGGACTCTCTTCTCAGGTAACTTTAGATTGTGTCAGGTGACAATTAAACCATCACACTTTCCAGTTGTATTTGTGAGCCCTTGGCTTTATTTCCAGCTGTTTCTATTCAAATAAAGAAGCTTAGTATGCTACACTCTTTACTTGTTCCATCACCTCACACTTTCTTTATGACTCACATCTCTAGATCTTAGCTTTTTTTCTGGGTTAAAATTAAAAAAAAAGATTATTTTCTGAATTTATTCTTAAAGAATCACATGTTTTCTCCTTTCAGTGAAGAAACATTCTTCTGATCTAGATTTACTGCCAGTATTATTTTCAACATACCATCATATATGCTATATCTAATATCTGTCCCTGTGCATCTGTAATATGCGAGTAGAGCCATCTCTCAGGTCCTATGTTGGATATACTTTTCCCTCTTTGTTATTACCTCTCTATTGATTTCAATCAATATTTACACAGCCACATTGGTAGAAATGAAGCTATTCTAAAGAGACATCTGTGTCCCTCAAAATGACTATGAAACTATTGAAAAAAATAGATCTCAAGAAATGATAATTTTCCTAGGGACCTCATGCTTGGAGAAGGAAGGGGTACATTGTCTCTAGAAAGAGATTTGCAGCTTCACAGATGACTTTACAGGATTAGACTTAGTCTAAGAAAATGATGGGTCAATGGTAGATCAAACCACACCTTTACTAGGACTGCTTAAATGTGCTTAAATGTGCCTGTCTCTCTATTTAAAATTTCATCTTACTTCAGGACTGTGACTATGGACTGGAGGACTGGGGCACTGGATCTCTTTGTTGCTCTTCCTAATATGGCTAACTTTAATATATTTCCTTTTTCTGCTTCTTACTGTTAATCTGACTGTTTAAATTGCCTTCTCAAGGATGGGTGGACAAAAATGACTTGATGGGGTTCAGACTATGATGTTGATTAGTAATACTTGTGGTGATGATTTGAGGTTGTTGTCTTCATTACCAAAATAGTTAATTTTTCATCAATATAAAACTTGAAAAAAGACCACAAATGTGTAAAGTGTGCTTCTGTTCATCATAATAGAGCTGGGAGTATGACCTAAATGTCATCATTTGTAGCCAACATTGCCCATGAATTTCAGTCAGTCGTGGGAATGTGCTGCATATTCATATACTCCTCAAAAACATAGGTCTGTGTCCTCATCTTACCCAGTCCCATCTCTTGGGGGTGAGCAAGCACTCTGAAGTGTTACTAGGAAGACCTTTCAGTTCCAGAGGAGACAGATTTTAAATGACAACCACAGTAGATCTTAAACTACTCAGAAAGCACTAAAGAAATGCCAGTGTGTTTAAACTGTGAAAGAAATCTATATATTGTAACACACACTTGACTTTGCAGCACACATGGTTTAAATGGCAGAGGAAAAAAATGATGGCTCTACCCCAAGTGAAAATGCTTGGAATCTGGGTCTATGGTCGCTTCCTTCTGCTCCTAAGCTAATGTTTCTTTCTCTGTTATGGTAAAGGCTGGGTTATTCTCCTGCAAATGTCTTCTCCTGGTATCTACTATCTTGTTCTGGAAAAAAAAAAGAATAAGAAAAAAAAAAAACAGAAAGAAAGGAAAAACAAAAGAAATGTAGAAAAGCCTATGACTGAGATAAATCACATTGGAGATTTATTCTCTGAATGTGTGTGTGTGTGTGTGTGTGTGTGTGTGTGTGTGTGCGTGTGTGTGTGTGTGTGTGTGTGTGTGTGTGTGTGTACATGTTCATATGTGCCCACAAGAACTGAAAAGGGATGTCTGATTTCTTGGATCTGGAGTTAAAGGCTCTTGTGTAACACCTGATGTGGATGCTGGAGTCTGGACTCTGGTACTCTTAGATTACTCCTACTTGCTTAGTGATCACTCCAGCCCCTGAAACATATATTCAAGAATCAGAAGTACCTCAAAGAGTTTTATGTTAAGCAAAATATCAGAAAGTAACAATAATTCATAAACTGGTAACAATTATTTGAAGAGGTCTGAGTCTTACCCCAAAATATCAGCACTTGCTTCAGTAGGATTTGTAATATGGATGTTCTGTCCCACATGGTTTTTAAAATATATTTCTGTATCAGTTTAGAACATTAAATATTGTACACACAGTGCACTGAAATGCTGTTTATCTCAGAGAAATTCTCAGATGACTCCTTATACTGTGCTTGGAAGTCTGTATCCTTTGCTCCAATTTTAACCTTGTACTGGGCAGAGTGAGAAGCAGCCTCACTCACTGGAAATGAGGAGTCAGGGCAGAACTGAAAAATGTACATGAAATCAGCTCAAAACAGGTTGGAAACCTGACATCTCTGTCTTCATTTGTTTTTGTTTGTTCCTGTAGTAGTAAATCATGGTTGTCAGCTTGACTGCATCTGTAATCCACTAACAGGTAGACCACTGGGCACATATGCCAGGGATTATTTATTTATTTATTTATTTATTTATTTATTCATCCATTCATTCATTCATTCATTTTGCAGCCTGACTGAATTTTACCCTCCCACCTCTCATTCCATATCCTTCCCCCACCTTTTCTACATTCTCCTCCTAATGCACTTCTCTGTTTTAGTTTATAGAGGGGATCCCTCCTATGGGAACCAGTAAAGCATGGCATATAAAGTTGCTGTAAGACTAAGCACCTCCCTTGTTGTTAAGGATGGGAAAGATAATCCAGTATGAGGAATAGTTTGCCAAGAGCCAGCCAACATGTTAGGACAGCATCTTGCTATAGAGATGGATAGTTTGCATTGGTATGGATATTGGTGTGTTGATACAAATCTAAAGTCAATATACATACTCTATCAACAGGCCAAGACAATTTATTTATTCATTAATGATAATCACAGCACACAGAGGGGACTCCCACATCACCTCCTCTTTTCTGTTTAAATAAAAAACATTTTAATTTTACATAGTAAAATTACATATAACAAGACAGGTATTAAGCAACACTGTCAATAATTGTTTACATTTAAAGAGGAAATATGCTATAGAGATGAATAATTTGTTTTGGTATAGATTGTGGTTTATTGATACAAATTTACAGTAAATTTTGTTATACTGTATATGTATATTTCTGCTCTTGATTAAGGTATTGTGATTGTGTAGCTCATTTAAAAATGTAATGCATAATTAAGAAATACAGGTTAATAGATAGTCATCTATAATAGTCAAGCTTGTAGTCATGTTAGTTAGGTTTTCTAGATATATTTCGGTTAGGTATTCTTTTTTCTTCAAGTGTGCACTTAGTGCTATGAACTTTCCTCTTAGCACTGCTTTCATCGTGTCCCATAGGTTTGAGTATGTTGTCTCTTTATTTTAATTAAATTCAAGGAAGACTTTAATTTCTTTCTTAATTTCTTCCTTGACCCAGGTGTGATTCAGTAGTTGACTGTTCAGTTTCCATGAGTTTGTAGGCTTTCTGG
>NW_026068034.1:3851847-3865652 GCF_014885135.2 Alexandromys fortis
TTTTGATCTCCTTACCTTCGCCTTTGTTCAAAAAACCATCTATTCTGTTGCTGCCGTTGCTCTATACTTTACAAATAATAGAAGTAGCATTTTGAACAGCGTAGACTGAAGACCAGCAATGCAGGCTTCATTGTCAGGCTGTGTCTGCTAAGACATCCATTCTTACAGATTGAACAATGACAGGATTTTATAAGGCAGTAATTTTGGACTACCCAGACTACCTTATTTAAACAAATCCAATAAATCCCATTTCAATATATATTTTAAAATGCATCGTTCCACTTGTTCTATTTTCTAGAGAACCATATTAATGACATACTCTTTACTTGACTTTACCTCCCAAACCTCTCTAAGAATGAAGGCACATAACTGAATCACTGCCCATTACTCTTTCCCTAGAGAGACTGTGGGTTCCACAAACTAGAGAAGATCAATTACCATGTTTATAACATGAGATTTAAATTGCCCCACCAGGCAATACTGAGTCAGCAAGACTGTTCGCTTCATTAAAATAAAATAACAGTTGAGTATGAAGAAGAGGCTGTGTGCTGGAGAGCATCTTCAGGAATTATGATGATCTCCTTGTGTGATAGTATACAGGGTATTGGACCTCCTTGAAGAATATGAGTTGAGAAAGGCTGTGAGGGATCAAAACTTGACTAGAATTGCTTGCATATGAATCTTGGCCTCTACCATAATTCTTACTCTGTCAAAATTCTTATCGCAGGTCCAAAAATGGTTTTGAGGTAGCTGTACTCATTTATGGTTCTTTGTTCAATGTGGCCATCAAATAACCTCTACTTTCTGATTTCCACTATTCCATGTCTCTTATTTTGTGTGTTGGGATTGATGGCTGAGCATAGCCAGTTGGGGTTGCAAGAATATTCCATTCATCCCACAGAATTTCCCACTAAAACTGCTAATAACAGAATTAATGTTTTATATGAAAAGAGAATCAGAGTTACAATTTCAATTATTGGGTAGAAATTATCCAGAGAGGAGGGGTCAAATTTTCTTTAGGTTATTTTTTATCAAATGCTAAAGTAAAGATAATACTGTAAGCCACTGAGTGATTATTCATACTGATTTTTTACAAAGATAATTCAGTTTGATTAGTGAGAAAAGAAATGAGGAAAGGCCAATGAGGAGAAGAAAAGAAGATGAAGTGTCATTCTGGGGAAAGAATTGCTAACAATTCATTTGAAATGTAAAAACTTCCATCTTAACTTTCCAATGAAGTTTGTACAAAGAAGTTTGCTTTATTTTTGTGTTGTACAAAAAAAGGAAAGGAAGGGACTTATTTTCTGTCCATGACTACAATAGCATGAAAATGAAAACTTTAAATTGAGCAACTTCAGCAAAAACAAGACCAGAGAAAATCCCAGAAATAACACAGAAGACCTCAATTATTCCAAGAATTATAAAAAGTTCACTGTAATCTTTTGAATCTGAAATTTCCTATAACCATAGACAATCTGTATGTGACCTCCTCAACATGGTACCTGATAGTATAACTTGACAATACTTATAATTTATTTGCTGATAATTATGTAAAATCTACTTTCCATATGGTATTATGCAGAGTTCAGTATCTAGTCAATAACTTCATTTTCTGTTTTTTTTTTTAATAAGATTTTTTTTGTTAGAAAATTGGAAGTGATGTAAGTGGATTGACACAATAGAGGAAGTTAATGGGGAGTGGGAAATGGCACAGTTAATAAAGTGCTGCCTTTGCAAGGATAAGAACTAAGGTCAATTCCTAGCACCCACATACATTTGAAAAGAAAACATGGCAGGGCAGTACACTCTGGTTATCGCAATGATACTGGGTCCCTGGGCTCATTGGCTAGAAGTCTCACCTAAACACAAGTTTAAAAACAAGTGAGAAAATCTGTCTCGAAACTGAAACAAAACAAACTGCAACAACAACAAGACAAGGTAGACAACAGTTGAGGAATGATTGACTTCTGGCTTCCACAGATGTGTGTATACATGTGGACATGTACCAGCATGAGTACAGAGTCCTCACATGAATGAACCCCAAAACACATGTACAGATATAAAGAGAAATGTTGGTTTATTCTACCTCAAAATATGTGTTACAATTTCCTGATCACATAATTAAGATTGTCCCAAATGATATGTTCAGTGGTGGAACATTGGTTACATGAAAGTTTTTAGTCACATGACAAAAGAAAGTTGTAAATCAAGGCATTTTCCAAACACATTGGTGGGGACAGCAGGTAGCCTGTTGAGCATAGCAGACATGGCATATTATCAGATGACATTTTTAGCTTTGGAGTTGTTAAAAGTTTTGTGCCTGTTAATGTTGAAATAGGACGGCGGGGCTGCGTCCCCAACACCCCGGCTGCTTGGCTAGCTCATGCCCGAAATAACAACACACAAACTGTATCCATTGAAAGAACTGCTTGGCCCATGAACTCTAGCCCTTACAGGCCAATTCTCGCACCTGGACTAGCCCATTTCTAATGATGTGTGTAAGCACCCCAAGGTGCGCTTACCGGGAAGATTCTAGCCTAAGTCCATCGTGGGTTGCAGCTGCCTGGGAGAGCAGAGCATGGCGGCTTTCCGGTCCCTATGGAAGCAGCGCAGAGTCTGACCTCACTTCCTCTTCCGCCCAGAATTCTATTCTGTATTCTCCTCCCATCTATGTTCTAAGCTATGAGGGCCAGCCAAGCAGTTTCTTTTATTGCTCAGCCAATGAAATCAACAGATTGATATGACACTCCCACATCATGTTAAGGTTTTATATTACAAAGATTTTATGTGATAGATGAAAAGATACTGTGTCATATGCAGAAGTAAAGCATAAATGTGTGACTAAGGGGAGCAAGAGAATTTGACTCTGGATCTGCAACACTCCAACATTCCACAGTTAGCCTTGTCAACTCTATAATATGGGTATGTCCTTTCTTCTGGAAATTTTAGTTCACATATTGTGAACATTTTCTTTGACAGCAATGCAAAATTATATCTGGAAAAAGATAACACCAAAATTACATTTGTTGGTAGGAGGATAATTTAACTTTATATTTAATCCAGAAATGTTATTCTAAATACAAATTTTCTGAATTTTCACCACATTCCTTTGAATTGGTTTTAAATCTTATCTCCTCATTAATTAAGGAGTCAAGTAAATCAACTCAAATCTTTGATACATGTTCATTAAAATGTGCCTTAAATTAGTAAAAATAAAAGAATAAGTGATGAAAACTCATGAAGTAAGTTTGATATTTATATGGCTTAGTAATAGAATGAGAATGAGGAATAAAAGAGTTGAGAAATGTAAAGCTGTACTTTCTTTCCTTTTGTTTCTTTGAAGAGGCAGGCAGGCTTTTGAGCCTTTCTCTCTCTCTCTACCTTTTTCTTCTCTTCTGCTATTTCTCTTTCCAGAGGTTAGTCACTCCCTTCCTTTCCCCCGTTTCCCATTCCCTCTCTTCAAATAAAACACTCTTTGTGAGTACAGCAAAAAATAAAATAAAAAATAAAAAACCCTTAACACTGGATCACTAAAATTTTACATATTCATTAATATTTATATGTATAACTTAGTGAGTCAGTTTAGTGTTACTTGTGTGTATATGATTTCAGATCTGATCCCTTGGTTTTGGATAACCAATTAGAGGGTTCAGTCTTCATTCATCTGGTTGAAAGAGAGTGAAGGGGATGGATTAGATGGAGGAAAGGGAAGGGCAGAGGTGACATAGTTATATTTAATTAAATTGAAATATATTTAGCATCATAGAATTTAGTCAAAGTAACAATCCTCTACTATGTTCAAAGGCCTGTGGAAATATAGTGAGAGATGGTTGTTTATGTTAAATCCTAGGAAGAAAGGCAGAAGGAAAAGAGTATAAAGAGTATACTATTTCATAGATAAGTACATAAAAGAAACCTAAAATTGTTTACATCTGTAAGCAATAAATGATTCAGTAATGTCATTGAATTGTAAACAGAATAAAGATACCAAGCAATAAACCCCATTTTGCTAGATCCAGATCACTGAGAATTAACAATAAAGGAGTCGGTCTTGAAAGCAGTTAAAGAAATAACATGTTATCCAGTGGGACATCCTGACTGAAGGACAGTAGATTCTTCCTCAGCAACCATGGAGGCCGGCAGGTAGTAGTTCAGCATTTGTCAAGGGCTAGAGGAGCATTGCAGTCATCTGAAACTACCCCGTGAGCAGCCTTCAAAAATGAAATAGTATCACAATTCCTCAAAGGAGCAAAATGTAGAGGATGTGAGGAAAGGACACTCGATGTAAAAGTTTTGCTAAGATATTTCCTTTGATGGAAGAATAATGATACCAGGAAAGAATCCAGCCATGAAGAAGAGTCAGATATGAGATAAACACTGCTGTGATAAAAGACTGGTGATCTTTCTGGGTTCTTCAAATAGGGTTGAGAGTTGAAACAAAAGTCTTTTAGGATGCCTGATAGCTTTTTCAGAGTGTGCTGATAAACGCATAAAGGAACACAAAGAAGATGGGGGTAGATTTCAGAGTCATGCTTCTTCATTGTATTGAAAGTAGTTAAAACAGAAGATCATTGACAATTGTGCCTCATTTGGTAGAGGTGAAGACAGTCAATAAGAAAGAGCATAAGAAGAAACAACCAATCGCATAGCTGGTAGAATAAAATGATAACATTTCAAGGCTAGAAAGTTGGCTCAGTTTTTAAGAGCAGTGGCTGTTCTTGTAGGAGATAGGTGTCTTTATTCCCAGCAATCACACAATGGCTCATGACCATCACTAATTCCAGATCTGGGGGACTGGATACTCTCTTTTGGTTTCTGCAAGTATCTGCACACATGCTGTACATTCATATGGACTTACATACACACAGGCACATGAATAAAAAATACTTTAAAAATGTGTTTTATTCAGTAATTCAAATGAAAGACTGTAAAGAACTAGTAAGGCATTGCATTGACTGAAAACAGCATGGGAATCTGTGAGGAAATGTCTTGTATGACTCCATTTGATAAGACACCATCGATTAGTTACATTTGAAAAATGTAGATGGATACCGCTCTTTCATTTTCTGGCTGCCTAGACCTGAATAATTACACAGAAACTATATTAATTACAATACTGCTTGGTCTATTAGCTCAGGCTTCATATGAGCTAGCTCTTACATCTTAAATTAACCAATTTATATTATTTTGTTTATCACCATGAGACTGTGGCTTACCAGATAAAGTTCTGGTGTCTGTTTCCTTTGGCAGCTATGTGACATCTCCTTGACTCTGCCTATTCTCTCTCCCTTCCATCTTCCCTCCCTTCCTATCTGTCTGTCTGTCTGTATGTATGCTTAAATTTCCTACCTGTCTTTATTCTGCCCTGCCATGGGACAAAAGAGCTTTTTTATTCACTAATGATAAAACATGTTCACAGCAAACAGGGGGGAATCCCACATAATCTCTCCTTTTCTGTCTAAATAAAAAGTAAGATTTTAACTTTAACATAGTAAAATTACATAACAAAACAGATATCAAAATAGAATTACACTTAGGATATTTAGTCTATTTGTATCTGGAAAGTTTTATGTTTAATTTATCTTTTATCATTACTAAGAAAAACTACAACTATATGTCTTCAACAATTCAAAGACCCAATAAAAATATAATATTACTTAAGTCAACAGGAAGTGCATTGTAAGCAACTTCGAAAACACTAGAATTGACAGAGACATCACACTGCCTGGATAGTCACCCAAAGTTCTTTTGTCACTTTGGGACAACCATACTTAGTTAGCATACAGGCCCAATTTGTCAGTCACTTTCTTCTGTGTCCTCCAGAATGTCTGACAGACCCTTTCATGAAGAAGCAACAATTAAGGACTGTCTCACCATTTTTAGGAAAGTTCAGAAGTTCTGTGGGTTCTGCCTGTTCAGTTCATACAGCATACCATTAGTCAGTCTAGGCAAGAGCAGTTTCTTGCCAAAATAGCTAGCAAACTCTATTAAGGAGACTCTTCAATGCCAACCATCCTCTTAAAGTAGATTGGTGCTGCCCTAAGCAGACATTTATCATTGTCAAGAAATGCCTAAGTTGTAAAAACATTTTAAATATCATATTTTGTAAGTCTTTGAAAGATTTGAAGAATGTCTACCCATCTAAAATATATCTCTGTACATCTAGAAAAGCTAACTATCATGACTACAAGTTTGATTATTATAGATGACTATCTATTAATAAGTATTTCTTAATTATAAATTATATTTTAAATGAGCATTACAAATGCATAACACCTTAAACAATAATAGAAATATACATATACATAGTGTAACAAAATTAGCTTTAAATATGTATCAATAGACCAAGATCCATACCAATGTAAAGTATTCATCTCTATATCATATCCCCCTTATTTAGAAAACAAACATGTACAAACAATCATTTTTGAAATTGGGGCATTGTTTTCTCCAAACTGCTTCCTATTGTTTATTGGGTGAAATATTTTTAGGGTTCAGAGAGACCTTTCAGGTGATCTTATTCCACCAAACCACATTAGCCTAGAAGGAATGAGCAGGTTCTCATTCTCTGTGGAAACAAAAGCAGACCCTCTTTTCCAAAGTAACATATCCTTAGACCCAAATTTTGAAGTCAAGATACCTTTATGTTGCTTTAGCTTAGTAGCTCCCACAGTCAAATGTCTCTCTATAGTCAAAAAATTCAAAGTAAATATAATAATATACATAATCCAGACTCTGTCTATATTTTATCTTTTTGTCACTTTTGTCTTTACTCTAATCTAAGATTGTCTGTACTCTTTTATATTGACTATATTCTTTTTCTTCTCTTTCCCATGACTATGTACATTTTTTGAGACACACTATGACCCGTTCAGAAGTCTATTTCTGTCTAAATCTGTCTTTATCACATATCTGTAATCATATTCTTACCAGGAACACTTTTAATGTGGTAAGCAGCTTGGTAGCAGTAGCCCTAGATGTTGGGTCCACCTCTTTTGGCCTTTTAATATGGTGGAGGTATGTTCACCACCAGTTCTGGGACCGTTGGAGGGAGCTGTGTTTATTACCTCAACTCTGGGAAACACCGTATAAATTTTTCTTGTCTGTGCAGCCTGGAAATGTCTCCATGTAATGGGGGGAATCCACCATGCTTTCCTGCCAGTGCATGCCTAAGAGACTGGATATAGTTGCTTGCCCATGCAGGGGTGCTGAGCAGCAGGCATGCTCTCAGCTATTTTCCTCCTAATCTCAAGTGGGCATACAAGCACCCAGACCCAAAGTGGGTGGCTATCCATATGGGTTACCCAAAATGTATGGGCATCATTTTGTAGTCAGAGATTGCTCTTTTGTTTTCTGGCTGCCCGGATCCAAACTATATTAATTATAACAATAGTTGGCCTATTAGCTCAGACTTCTTATTATCTAGGATTTATATCGTAATTAATTCATTTCAATTATTTTGTGTATTGTTATGAGGCTGTGGCTTACAGGGTAAAATTCTAGTGTCTTTCTCCTTTGGCAGCTACATGGTGTCTCCTTGACTCTGTCTGATCTATCTATATATCTCTGTTAAGACTTTATCTTGCCCTGCCATAGCCAAAACAGTTTCTTTATTCACCTATGGTAATAAAACTTATTCATATGTAGTACAGGGTGCAGGTTCTTTTGTTCCATCCCATCCAGCTAGCTTCCACCCGAAATAATCACACAGAAATTGTATTAATTAAATTACTGCCTGGTCCATTAGCCCTAGCCTCTTATTGGCTAACTCTCACATCTTGATTATCCCATTTCTATTAAATCTGTGTATCACCATGTGACTGTGGCTTACCAGCAAGATTCTAACCTATGTCTGTCTCATTCCAGAGATTCATGGCATCTGCCTGTCTCTGCTTTCTTCCTCCCAGAATTCTGTTCTGTATTCTCTGACTATCTATGTTCTGCCCTATCAGGCTAAGCAGTTTCTTTATTGCTTAGCCAATGAAAGCAATACAAATACAGAAGGACTTCCTACACCATTCATAGCATACATAGAGGAAAACCCATCAGAAAAACCTTTAAGAATTCACTTCCCCCCTCTGTCTGTCTCTCTGTGTCTGATTCTATTTCTCTTGATCACTTTCTCTCTCTGACTCTTCTCCCTTCTTTTTCCCTTTTCATCCTTCCACCCTCTCATTCAGTGGGTTTCGTGCCTTTCTATGTAACCTAGGTTTGTCTTGAACTTCTTCCTAGTTGCTGGAATTACTTTTGCATATGCCACCTCACTTAGAAAAAATTCTACATAAATTATACTTTAAAATGGAATTTAAAAATATGTGCATTGCTTGAGTTCCTGGGAACTTTGCTTGGCCAGTGCTAACTCTCTCACCTTGTTCTCTTCTGACTCACTCATGACCTATTAATCTCCCATAACATTAAAAGCTTTCCCATCTTTTAAACTGATTTATTTGACTCTCCAGTCACTCATCACTCTTCAATCTTTCAGTTCACAGACATTATTCTGGCTTGACTTTGAAAGCCTTATGTTGGAAAGTCAAATATAGTGGCCAGGTGACTTCAGTTTAAGTTGTGAGATATTAGATTTTGATGAAAATATAAGCTTAAGTACCAAAAACGGGGCTTGGAAGAGTTATCTTTAAAAGTTCGCATGACATTGACATTATGTGATCAAGGGGAAGCAGTTTGCTTTGTGCATTGAGGCCAGAGTTTAGTGTATAGCAGAATTACTCAGAGTATATCACTAGTACATGGGTGAGGATGGCTGCAGTATGCCTTTGTAGGTCATCACTCAGGTGGCTTAGGTGTAAGTGTTTTCTGTATAAACTTTATATTCAGTGGGACTATTTATAGAATCATGTGTCATATATATGTGTGGTGGTGAGGAGAAGTGGTCACTCCTCATATCAGTAATATATTTGTCCAGGTCTGTAAATAGGACTCTCATCCCTTGTGTCAAACAGCTTCATATTTGTATATAATCTCCCCAAATTCCTCTTTGATTCTAAATCATCCTATGTTACATAAAGAATCTAATGTAGTATGAATGTTATATAACAGCTATTACACTTTTTTATTTTGTGGATTATATGGAAACATGACCCCTATTTGAGTTTCATATACACAGCCAGAAGCGTTTGCCTTTCAAAGTTTCAGAGACTTCCATTGAGGTAAAGCCAAAAGTTTATTTTGCTACAGAAAATAACTTTTCTGAGTCAGTAAAGAGCTGCAGTTTATTTATTAAAAGGTATATTTTAGAAAAAAACATGTTTATTTATTAATTTATGTGTGTTTGCCAAGACATACATGTGGAGATCAGATGATAACTTGATATAAGTTTATTCCCTCCTGACATCATGCAAGATCTGACAATAGAACACAGGTCATCTGGCTTGGCTGTAAGTATCTTTACCCACTGAGCCCTCTCAGAGGCCCTAGAAGACATTTTATAGACAGACTTGTTTTTAAAGCATGGAAGAAAAATAGTGTGTGTCTTAGTTACTCTCTTTTTGCTATGCTAAAATATCATGAAAAACACAACTTACGGAGAAAGGGTTGGTTTTGCCTCAGTGTTCCAGAGAGTTATTGTCCATCATATCAGACAAGTCATATAAGAATACAGGGGAAACATGGTTCCATGAGAAGCCTGGTTGACCAGTGAATGCATAGACACACAGGAAAAGAGAGTGGAGGCATAGAGCCTGCCCATAAAGCCTCACTACTGATCCCCAGCTTTCTCTAGCAAGGCCTCATCTCCTATGAGTTCCATAACCTTCCCCAACAGTACCATTATCTAGAAAAAACAAATGGACCTATGGTTCATTTCTATTTAAACCCAATAGATAGAAGATCAGGCCAGGATAATATATATTCAAGAGGTTAGCCATGAGCTTCTCAAAGTACAGTCACACTTCATTTTACATTTTTTGTGATAGTCAGGTGCACAGTTTTGGTGAATTTTGAGATTGCTGTCTAAAAGTGTATATAAGAGACAAATTTAAATGAGAGCACAGGTGGTTTTTGAGTGTGAATGACATGATTGCACTTGGTGAGGAAGAGTTTTAAGAAATTAAGACACTATTAATCTTCACCAGTAAGTCAATAGATTTGCTTGTGAAGTTCCCAGTAAACATTTTATTGAGGTATGAGAATCAACCTGAAGTCAGATAAAACCAGTTCTCAAACTAAGTTTGTCACAGTTTTATCTTCTGATTTGAATTTTTTTATCTAAAGGAAAATAGCATTATCTCCATGTCATCAACCATCGCATCAAGTGCCAATTCTACTGGAATTTTGGATCCTCATCTGGTAAAAAGCTATGAGCAAACTGTGGAATGAAGAGCTCTTTTTTCCTAGGTACATATAATTTTCCTTATGTTTATATTCTGCTTCATAACAAGAAAGTACATATCAGACTATAATATTATTCTTCAAATATTTCAATTAATTTTCATGGTTAGTTGTATCTATACAAGAGAAGCCTCACACATGCAAATGGCTTTAATGTACAATACTCACTAATGCCTCTCCCAGCTTAATCATTTTGCAGTTGTATATATTGGGAAATCATTATGTGCTTGACAACAGCATCTTTTATTCCTGGGTGGTATGCCTGTTACAATATTGGTTGTCTTGATTAAAGGGTGTATGAAATCTAGTACAGTGTGAAATATTTGGCCAACAATACTTCCCAGCTTTAACTTATTTTTAAGAAAGCATAACCATTTGTACATTTGAAAATTTCATTTATATAGCTAACCTACAGATGATATCTGGATTCCAGAACATATAATTTCTCTAGAGTTCATCATAAGTTTCAATTTGAGGAAAATTACTGATCAAGGCTTTCTGATAAATTTCACCTTTTAAAAGCATTGATGTGGTGTGGGGGGAGTGAGAGGTGGGTGTGGGGGAGTATGAGTATATGTGTGTAGGCATGTACATACCATGGTGCACCATGGAGATAGAAGCAATTTCCGAGGCTGATTCTCCTCTGCCACCATGTGGGTACCAGGAAATAAACTCAGGTCACTGTATTCGGTGGAAGGAGTCAAAACTGGGCCATCTCAACATCCTTTAATATTGTCCAAGATTTCTGTCCTGTGTGATCCTGAAGCCTTTAAGTCCAAAAGAATTACACAGAGGTCTGTATTAGTTATAAACTTATTGGCCCATTAGCTCAGGCTTCTTATTAACTCCTGTAACTTATTTTTTTTAAACATTTATTTATTTATTATGTATACAATATTCTGTCTGTGTGTATGCCTGCAGGCCAGAAGAGGGCACCTGACCCCATTATAGATGGTTGTGAGCCACCATGTGGTTGCTGGAAATTGAACTCAGGACCTTTGGAAGAGCAGGCAATGCTCTTACCTTCTGAGNATGGTCTGTCTGTGTGTGTTCCTGCAGGCCAGGAGAGGGCACCAGACCTCATTACAGATGGTTGTGAGCCACCATGTGGTTGCTGGGAATTGAACTCAGGCCCTTTGGAAGAGCAGGCAATGCTCTTAACCGCTGAGCCATCTCTCCTGCCCCCTTGTGTAACTTCTATTAACCCATTATTCTTGTCTATGTTAGCCATGTGGCTTGTTACCTTTTTTGGCGATGCAGTCACATCTGTCTTGCTCTGTGGCTGGGTTACGACTGCAGAAATAGCTTTCCTCATCCCAGAATTCTCCTATTCTTATCACACTGCCTCTACTTCCTGCCTGGTTGTCCCACCTATACTTCCTGCCTGGCTACTGGCCAATCAGTGTTTTATTAAAATACAATTGACAGGTACAAGCCATTGTCCTGCAGCACTTTAATTTACATTAGCACTATTTTTTTAAATAACTAAATTGTTGAAATTTAAAAGGCTGACAAGTCTGATAAAACCTTTTTACTGTTCTTTTCCTTCCTCTGTCCTCCTTCTATCCTCCCTCCCTCCTCCCTCTCTCTTCCTATTTTACTCCATCCTCCCTTCCATCCTTCTTTTCTCTCAAGACAACATTTTAATGGTAGCCTAAGCTGGTTTTTAATGCTCTTTCAGATATCAACACTATGAAAGGGATGAACTACTTTTCTTCCTTTCTGGCAAAAGATATCTAACTAACATTTGTCCTGTAGGTGTGGGTCAAGTGCTGAAACTCCTGGAACACACTAGCTTCTCTGCATAGTTGGGCATATTGAAACCAACTAAGATGATTCTTCACAGCCAGGGGATAAATTTTTACAAGAGTAACAAATTATTCTTAAATTTCTTCATTTGAACTCTCCTTTGCCTTCCTAATACCTTTTAAAAGGTGAGTGCAGAATATTGCTGCCATTACTAAGCTTGGATTACATTTTGGTCACCTCTAGGCAGTCCTTGATTTACCATTTACTATTATTTATTTTTGATTCACACTTATTTTTCACCATCAGGCAATCAGTGTGTGCTGGACCCGCCAAGTTTATTTCCCATCAGTCAGTCATCTCACTGTGGTTCTTCCCACCTCCCTACTTTGAACCAGGCAGCTTTCTTCATCTTGGGACAATATTTCGCTAGTTTAGATTCTCCCCCATCACTCAAGGAGCTATTCAATTCCCCCATTTCCTCTAGCAAAGTTGATTCGATTTTTCCAACCTTCTTTGACCTCCTGGATATGGATGGAATGTAGCAAGGTTCTCCTAGTTTGATGTTATAAATAGCACAGTCTAAAACAGCTTGGGCATGAGAGTGTTTATTTGGTTTTCATGTGTACATCACAGTCTATTGCAGAGGGAAGTCAGGGCTGTAGCAAAAGCAGAAACTGGAGACATAAACTGAAGCAGAGGCCTTAGAGTAATGCCAGTTACT
Organism: Alexandromys fortis; assembly: GCF_014885135.2. NCBI lineage: Eukaryota > Metazoa > Chordata > Mammalia > Rodentia > Cricetidae > Alexandromys > Alexandromys fortis. Next base: position 3,864,665 of record NW_026068034.1, read on the forward strand.
GCCTGTTACTGCCTTCCTATACAATCTAGAACCATTTGCCCAGGGGTGACGCTACTTTCAGTGTGCTGGGCCATCTCACATCACCTTCAGGTTTGTCTCTGAGTCAAGAAAATGGAGCCAATTTCTCAGCTTTAGGTTCCTTCTTCAGAGGTAACTCTAGTTTGTGTTATGTTGATAATTATCCTGAACCCTGTATTATAATAACAAAAGATATTTAGAAATTGAAAGGACCTTAGACATCATTGCCCCATGCCTCTGCTCACAGAGAAGAAGCAGGGAGCTGAGTATGGAGAGAGTATGACATATTTGTAGAGGAACAAGATTCATGTGTGATACTGATGAAATGTTATTCCCAGTGCTGATGGTTAAACACATGTGTAGTTCAGTTTGAGAACAGTAAACAAGTTTAACCATGTGCTGCGACTAAGAGATGATGCACTGGGGTAACATGGGAATGGAGCTTGTGATGCTAAAGGGTCCTGAGTTTATCCACAGCAACGAGATGTAGAGGCCAAGTGACAGGAAACGAGGTCACTGGCCATGTTCACCTCTGTAAAAATTGTTCAGGGAGCTTTTAAAGAATACCAACCATTCCACTTTCTTAATAGCTTTGGAGAATGATTGAGATGTAACTGTGTTTTAAAAGTTGTAAAATTTCAAGTAGAAGGGAAAAAACACATTTTTAAAAATGAAAGGAAAAGCTATGGAAAATAACACACATGTGGTGTGATGGAAGGTGGTGGGCCTATCAGAAAGTTAAAGAGAATCCCGAATGTTGTTACAAAGGAACTCATTGAACATAGAACTCATTTTTAGATTAAAAACATTCAGTAGAAGGGCAAAGGAAATGGTTTGGTGTGGAACTGCTTGTTACCAGTCCCAAAGATCTGAATTTGATCCCCTGGATCCATATGATAGAAGGAAAGAACTGGCTTTCTAAAGTTGTCTTCTAATGTCTACCTTAGCAATGCAGCACAGCAATTCACCC
>NW_026068034.1:3865801-3928229 GCF_014885135.2 Alexandromys fortis
AAGGAAGGAAGGAAGGAAGGAAGGAAGGAAGGAAGGAAGGAAGGAAGGAGAAAGAGCAATAGATAGAGAAGAGAACTGTTTTAAATCACCATGTGTGTCTTTAGAGAAGTGGTAGAGACAGACATTGTTTCATTTCATTTTATTATTTTATTTTATTTGTGTGTGTGTGTGGACCAAGTGTTAGGTGGATTCATGGTGGACCCACCATAGTAAAGCAACAGAGAAACCTCTTGAAGGAACTTTTTCTTTTGTCTTGGTGATATCACTATTCTTCTTGCCTCCCCAGTAGCATTTTCTTTTGTCTTTTTCCATGGGACATCTCTCTGTACTTATTCTCTGATTCTGATTTTTAATTTTTCTATATCCATTTTCTTTTTCTTAGAATCACCATTTATTTCTATAAGAAAAATCTTTCCTGTAGGCTATAGGCTGCCCCACATCTTGTTGCTAGGATCACCTCAGTAAATACCCAACCATTCCCTTATCACCTCAGCTACAAATCTCAGTACCTCTAGTAATGATGACAGGGCACCCTTCGCTTGCCATCGCTTGTTAAATCCTCACATTTTAGTAATAGAATCTCTGTTCTTCCAGCCAGAAATGGAAATGTTATCTCGCTGTGGTTCCTCAAAGTTTTTAATTTCTCGTGTCTGTTTTTCCTGATTCACTTTAACTGTTGACTTGACATAGTCTAGGGTGAGCTGAGAGGAGTGTTTCAACTGAGGAGCTGCTTGGATCAAGTTGGCCTATAGACAAGTCTGTGATGAACTAGTCTTTGAGGTGATCATCTTACCTGTTAACTAATGTAGGATTGTCCACCCACTGTGAAGGGAGCTGTTCCTAGGCAAGTTAACCTGAGATACACACACACACACACACACACACACACACACACACACACACACACACTGTGTGTGTTAGACTGCCCAAGAACCAGCAAGTGGCATTCCTCTGTGGTGGTTCCTGCTGTCTTTCTTGTTTCTTGTCTGTGAAGTGAGCTCCCTGGTTGGAGGTTATACCATGAGGAAGGACAAGCATGAATGTCTAGATTTCTGCTTTGACTTGCCTCAATGATGGACCATGGCCCAGAGCTGTGAGCTAAAATAAACTTTCCATCCACTGAGGCACTGCTAGTCAGTGCTTAGATCAGAGCAATAAAAGGAAACCAGAAGAGTACCCTTTCAATTATCCTGCCATATGCTGGGATTCTAGTCTCCACCTCTGCAGTCACCTGATTTGAGCCTTTCTTACATTTGGCCCAAGAGGTCTTTCAGACATGCACTTGAAGTGTGTCCCATATGCTTGCCAAGTTGGATCCAGAAAGTACTGCTTGATGATTCTTAAGCAGCTCAGGTTCTTACTGGCTCTGAACGTTTTCATCATACTACTGTCTTGTTCTGAGGCTCTCTTTTTCAATGCTTCTGATGACTGATTTGCCCTATTGAGGTTTCAGGAAAACAGTTAATCTTGCATGTTGTTTACCTGAATGCAGTTTTTTGAAGACTGATCCCTCTCTTTCCCATGTGCACACACATACACCACATACACATATCCATGCACACATCCACAGATACATATGCATTATGCATATGCACACAGAGGCTTTTCCTGTTAGAGGACCCTGCTCCTTTTCTACTTATGCTAGGTTAAAATGATGTTAATTGCTAACTTGTATATAATTCTGTTTCATTTGTCTAGCATATAACCTCCATGAGGAAATAGATTCATATATTTTGTTTATAAGGGCATAAAACAGACTCTGCCACCAAGAAGCTGCCCAATAAATACTTTCGTTGCTGCTGATGGCTTTATTTGTATTTGAGGCAGTTCTTGAATTCATTATTCTCCTACCTCAAGCTCCCAAGTGCTGAGATTGCAGGCAAGAAACACTAAGTCTGGCACAACAGAAGATTGCAGAATGAATTAGGAAGCCATGAACTGCTAATTTTAAAGATTTATTGTATTTTAAATTGTGTGTGCTTGTGTGTGTGTGTATGTGTGAACATAAGTGTGTGCATTGCTTTTGTGACCAGAAGAGGGCACTAGGTCCCTTGGAGCTGGAGTTACATGCAGTTGTAAGCTATTCATTGTAGAAGCTGTCAGCAGAACTCAAGTCCTCAAGAAGAGCAGCACATGTTCCTACCTGCTCAGTCATCTTCCCAGCCCCATGGACCTGTATTTTAAAAAGAACCCTGCTGAAAAACATTTTTCAAGGATAGAAAGCTGCAGCTTTTATCTTGAAACAAGAGGCTGAAAATAAAATGATCAAATGAACAAAAAAGCATGCTTTGTGCTTGTTTTATAAGGCTTAAAATCATGTGCCAGTCAGCATTAAGGTCTGAAGTCAAGCAGAAGAGCAGGGTGGGTAGAGAACCATTGCTCCATCCAAGGACTGCTGGCGAGTCTTCAAGAGTTGTTTCATAGAAGCCACTCATCAAGTGTGGAGTTGCAAAATGCATTGTTGAGGACTCTAAATGGGCAAAAATGTAATTTTATAGGCTTCCTGCAATTAAGTGGGTGTGGGTAGATGTGGTCAAGATACACTGTATACATGTATATAATTTTTAAAGAAAATTAAGCAACCAGAAACAAAAGAAAAGAACTTTGCTAAAAATGTTCTTACATTTTTGTTGTATTAAATGTTTAACTATATTCTACAGTGTGCTGAGTCCCTGTAGCCATGACTTACTTAACTGGGGGTTTGAAGAGATGTGTCACACTTGGAAGTATCAGCAACTTGCCAAGAGCAGTGAGTTGTCCTGTTACCCATCTGTGGCAGTTTATATTATAGGGAGCTCCAGGGTGAGGACTTTTCCTGCCCCTCTGGCTTTAGCATTGGTGTGAAAAGGACTAAAGAATAGAACAGTGACTTTCACAAGCCAAGAAGGGAAAGGAGGGTGGTGTTGACAGAGACCTAATGGCAGATACCAGACACAGTAATAGAAAGAAGGAAGTCTAGTGTCCTATGGTGTAGTATGTACATCACATTTTATGACAGTTTTTCATGTAGCTCACAATTAGGAGTTCCATGTGTCCCAAATCTTAGAAGTGGTAAAAGATTAAGAAAATGGAAATAGTAATTATTTAATTATCACATTATATGCAATACATAGTGTTTATTGAACAGTTTCAGAAAGGGGTTCAGAGACACATTCAGTTGCAGAGTGTCTCACATGTTTGGTGCTCTGATTCTCATCACTGCCTTAAAATATCTTTAAATCCAAAGAATTCTTAAAAGAAGAATAATACATGTTCATTTACATCAATGTCAATAGAGTCATTGACTTTGAAAATGTTTTAAAGTTAAAATGTACTGTGTATTATAATTTTAATTTGAAATCTCACAGGCTTACAATATTGAAGCTATTTTCAAATGCCTATTAATATATCTTTTTTATTGGTGAGCCTATTTGAAACTTTGTTCATTTTATTCTTAGTGATTTGTAAGAATTTGTTATGTATGCACTTAAAATATAATCTTTATGCTTAATTGACACTGTAATTATACATATTTATGAGGTACACTGTGACATTTCAATACATGCAGTCAATACATAATTCTCAGGGCAGGGTGATTGACACATCCATCATCTCAAACATTTATAATTTCTTTGTGTTGAGAACATTTAAAATCTGTTCTAATAGCTATTTTGAATTGTGCAATTAATTATTACCCACTATAGCATCCTATAACAGTAACTGCTATCGCTCCAAGCCCACTGGATTCAGGACTGGTTAACTCTAATCTTTTCTACTTTCCTGTTTTCCTCTGCTTCCAGGTTCTGAAAACTATTATTTGGCTTTTCTCCTTTAAATATGTGACTACTATGTATTGAGTAGAAATTCCGGAAGTTTTATGTACATCATTGCTTCACACTGCAACCTTGAAGGATGCATAATGTTTTCATAGTGATCAGAAAGCAGTTTATTTTTATCTTCACTTTTGTGTGTGGTTACACATGTGTGCTGCAGGTGAGTGCATGAGTCTTTGAGTTTGTGTGGAGGTTCAAGGGTCCACCCTCAGGTGTGTTCCGTGAATCATTCACCTTGTTATATGAGACAAGTTCTCTCATAGAGACCCAGGGCTTACAGATTACCTGTACTGGCTGGCCAGTGAGTGCCCGGTTTCATCCTGTCTCCCTTTCCCCAGTGCTTGAATCACTAGCATGTGCCATCCTGCTCAGCTTTTACCTGGGACTTAGGGATCTAACTAAGATGCTCCACTTTCATATGACTGAATAACATCCTCAACTCTAAGGAACCCTTTGTTATCCACAAGGTCTGGTCACCAGCATAAGCAAATAGCCTTGGAGGCTGAGCTATTGGTTGTATTCCAATGAAACTATTCATTTCACAGCCATGTCTTTTGTAGCTATCTCCTTATTGTTTCCAAGCAACATAGTCAGTAAGGCAGCACTGTCAACTCAGTGACAGCATAGATTATGGTCAATGATTCCATTCTTTTTCTCATCAGCTTCTATGAAGACATGCTTCAAGCATAAACTGGAATGATTATCCTACCTGATGATATTATTTTGAAAACAAAAATAAAATGATTGTGTTTGTCCTGTTTTTTGCAAGTTGAGAAAATCAGGAAGTAGGTAACAACTTGGGGTCAACAGAGTAAATGTCAAATTTGAATCAATTCAGAAATGATGTGCCTAAGACATAGAGATTACTAAGAAAACAGAGCAAGATATTAAAGAGAACTTAGTATTTTTGCTTCAGAAAATAAAACTATAATAATGTAAAGTAGGAAAGAGATAGGGGCTGGATGAAAATTATTTTAGAAAGATGCTTATCAGACTAGAACATTTTAGTTGTTTCATTTCTTCACTTTGAGTGTATGTGTGTGTGTATGAAAATGTACACTTGACTAGAATTCACAGCTTGAACAGTGTTGAGATATATGTAAGAGGGAGGAACTGGGAGTTTATAAAACCTAAACTTAGGCATATCCTGAGCCTATTTTAAGATGGTAAGAAAGAATTGAACATCAGATATAAATAGGCCTGTGCTAAAGATGGTTCGGCAGTTTAGAGCATTTGTTGTTCTTGCAGTGGACACCTGTTTGAGTCCAAGGACCCACATTGGACAACTCATTAGCCCTCAAAATTCCAGCTCTAGGGAATCTGGCACTCTCTTTGAACCTCCACGTGCAAGTGCACATGTGCGTGAGCACACATATGCACACACTCATGTACACAGAGACATGATAAATAATATTAATATATGAATCTAAAACACAATTTACAAGTACTTTTCAAATTTCCAGATATTAGTGGCACAATTGAGAAATATACCTATATAATCACACAAGTAGTCCTTTAGTGTACTAACTCTTCATCCATTAAGAAATGGATACATAAATCATATTTATATACAATATGAGTGTTATATTAGACATATTTTATAATAGAAAAATACAGCATATGGCATTGTTTATGATTAAAAAAATATTTTACCAGTTGTGTTAGTTCACTCATTGTAGTGACAAAACCACTGAGGTAGAAAAGTATAAAGAGGAAAAGTTTATTTGGGTTCATGATTTCAGTCCATAATCACTTAGCTTCCTGACTTTGAGCCTGAAGGAAGGTCACATGGTATGAAAGGAGGTATATATGACAGATGCAACTGCCCACTAGAAGGAGACAAAAAAAGGGTGGAGCTTAAGTCCCTTTGAAATGACATAATTCCTTCCAACTTTGTCTGTGGTCGTAGTGTCTCTTCATAGTAATGGAAACCTTAACTAAAACACCAACCAATATTGTTCAAAATCTCCAGTACAGAGCTAGTAAAACGACTTAGTAGGTAAAGTCGCTTACTGACCATCCCCATGACTTGATTTAGTCCCTAGGACCTGTATATTAAGCGGAGAGAACTGACTATACAGAGTTGTTCTCTGACTTCTGCAAATACACCATGGCTAAAGTGAGACACATTCAGGAATACTCATTTCAAGGCATATATATTTATGAATATCTTACCAGTCTATATCATTACACCTTCATGCATTGTCCTGACAGAAGATGAATGATGGATTTTGAACCTGCTACATAGCGCTTGGCTTCTCCAAATTTCCTATGAAATCTTGTAAGAATTTTAACTCCATGACTCTATCTCTCACCTTCTGCATGGGTACAGATTAGAAGCATAAGGATAATGTTAAGGTCTGCCACTAGTTTGAGCAGTACAGTTACTCGAAGTAAAGTTCCTGAGATTATGAGATCTTGTCTTTTTCTACTTCTCATGTATATTAGACCCATTAGACCCATGTGTGTCTTTCTTAGAGTCCTCTTTGTTATCTAGGGTATCTGGAATTGTGAATTATAAGCTGTTTCTTTTTTTTTTTTTGCTTTATGTCTAAAAGCCACTTATGAATGAGTACATATTATATTTGTCTTTCTGGGGCTGTGTTACCTCACTAAATATGATGTTTTTTAGATCGATCCATTTGCCTGCAACTTTCAAGATGCCATTATTTTTTCTGCAGTGTAGTACTCCATTGTGTAAATGTACCATATTATTTTACCCATTCTTCAGTGGAGGGGCATTTAGGTTGTTTCCATGTTCTGGCTCTGACAAACAATGCTGCTATGAACATAGTTGAACACATGTCCTTGTGATATGATTGAACATCCTTTGGGTATATACCTCAAAGTGGTATTGCTGAGTCTTAAGGTAGGTTGTTTCCTAATTTTTGAGAAATTGCCATAGTGAAATCCAAAGTGTCTGTACTAGTTTGCATTCTCTCCCGCAATACAGGAGTGTTCCCTTTACCCCACGTCCTCTACAGAATAAGTTGTCATCAGTGTTTTTGATCTTGGTTATTCGTACAGGTTTACATAATATAAATAGAAGGAACATTGCCAAACTATTTTTATAAGGCTACAATTACCCTGATACACAAAACACACAAAGATATTACTAAGAAAAAGAATTACAGACCAATCTGATTCATGAATATTGATGCAAAAGTATTCAATAAAATACTGGCAAACAGAATCAAGAACACATCAGAAAAATCATCCACCATGATCAAATCAACTTCATCCCAGAGATGCAGGGATGGTTCAAGAGGTGAAAAATCTGTCAGTGTAAACCACCATATAAACAAACTGGAAAAAAAAAAGCATGGTCATCTCATTAGATCCTTAAATAGCCTTTGACAAAATACAAAATCCTTTATGGCAAAGTTCTTGGAGAGAGCAGTGATAAAAGAAACATCCCTAAACATAATAAAGGTAATATGCAGCAAGCCAACAGCCAATATCAAAGTAAATGGAGAGAAACTCAAAGTAATGCCACTGAAATAAGGAACAAAACACGGTTGTCCACTCTCTCCATATATATTTAATATAGTACTTGAGGTTATAGCTACAGCAATGAGACAACAAAAGGAGATCAAGGGGATAAAAATGAGAAAAGAAGTCAAATTCTCACTATTTGCTGATGATATGATAGTTTACATTAATGATCCCAAAAATTCTACCGAGGAATTCTACAACACATAAACACCTTCACTAATGTGGCAGGATACAAGTTTACCTAAAAAAAAAAAATCATTAGCCCACCCTTAACAAATGATAAACGGGCTGAGAAAAAAAAATCAAAGAAACATCACCCTTTACAATAGCCACAAATAGCATAAAATGTCTTGGAGTAGCTCTAGTCAAACTAGTGGAAAACCTGTATGACAAGAATTAACAATCTTATCAAAATCAATCTACAGATTCAATGTAATGCCATTAAAATCTCAGCAAAATTGTTCACAGACCTCAAAAAAATAATACTGAACTTCATATAGAAAAGCAAAATATTCAGGGTAGCCAAAACAATCCTGTACAATAAAGGAACTTCTAGAGGTATTATAACTCCTGTCTTCAAATTCTACTACCGAGGTACAGTACTGAAAACAGCCTGGTAGTGGCATAAAAACAGACAGGAGGAACAATGGAACCGAATCAAAGACCCAGATATCATTCCACACACTTACAAACACCTGGCTTTTGACAGAAGAAAAATTGTAAAATGGGAAAAAGAAAGTATATTCAATATGAAGAAGAATGAAAATAGGTCCATATCATATCACATTATAGATCATAAAGATATCAACATGTAGAAGAATGAAAATAGATCCATACCTATCAATGCACAAAACTCAAGTTCAAATTGATCAAAGACCTCAACATAAAGCCAACCATGCTGAGACTTATAGAAGAAAAACCAGGAAGTACACTGATGTGTGTATTTTTGATATGATATTTTTATTAATTCTTGGAGAATTTCATATATACATACAATGTATTTTGATTATATTCATATCCCACTCTTCTCCCTAACTCCTCTCAGTTTAGCTCCTCTTTACACATTCCCTTCCAATTTCCTATTAAAATTAGAAAAACAATCCCCCAAATCTTATTTCATAGGTTTTGTTACCCACATACTCATGGGTATGAGGCCATCTATTGGATCAAAGTCAACATGCCGAGGATATACCCCATAAAGAAAAGAAAAGAGACTCCCTCTCCCCTAGATGCCATCAATGATATATAGCTCCTCAGTTATAGGTAATGCTTCATGATCTTTCCTAGGCCACCATGACAAAAAGTTAACTGGCTGGACCTTGAGGGACAGCCATAGAAGCTGGGAGTTCTACTGTTTGTGTTTTAAAACTATAATATAACACACACACACACACACACACACACACACACATGCCACATTTCCAAAGGCATGGTTGCTACTTATTAGCAACCTAACATGTCTAGGCAGTAAGCATATTTTATACACATTTAAAATTTTTCATAGTTCCTTTTTAAGGAAGAGGGATGATGAGAGAGATAAAATTAGTGAATCACTCAATAGTGTAATTTTAAATTATTATAATAATGCATTTGTTACAAAGAGACTAAATGACACAGGTCTTCCAATGTCAAAAAGTAAAATCACATTGGATTCCCTTGGCATAATATATAAAAATCACTCAAATTGCTTAATGATTTGTCTAACCTTGAATTCCAGAATGACGGACACACTCTATGTAAGATTACATTTTTGAAAGATAGACATCACCAATATTAAGGCATCATGTGTATCTAGTGACAGAAAAAGGTAAGATCATTAGTTTATTATATTAAAAATATTTAGATTCATTTGCTTCTTTCCTAACCTAAGCCCCAGAATTGTGAAACATGAGATGATTTAAATTACAGCTGTTATCTCATTTCCAGTCACTCAATTTGTCTGTGCAGAATGGAAAATGAATCATTTTTGAGCTAATGAAAAAGAAATAATCAAATTTAATGAAATCCAGGTAGAAATTTCATAATATTTGGTATCTTGTACTGTATTTACTTTAGTTTTGTTTGTCTGTTTTGACTTTTACTTATTTTACAGTTTAAAGATTTATTTTATTTTTGAAAGTGTGTGTGTTTGTGTATATGTATATGCACCTGTTGGTGCAGTGCCTACAGAGGCAAAATTAAAACATTAGATCCCATGGACCTGGAGTTTTAGACAGTTTTAACCATCCAAAACTAGTGATGGGGATCAAATTCCAGATCCTATACAATAGAAGTGTATGAAGTAGATGTTCTTAATCACTGAACCATCTCTCCAGCCTCTGCTGGACTTTTATGGAAATGTTATTTCTCAGATGTTTCAGATACATTTATGTGACTGCATATAAAACAGGTTTGGATGCTGTACAACCATGGACTTGACTTAATGCTTGTTGATGTTTAAATAGATAATAAAGCTGAAAAATTATTTCCAGCTGTGAATGCTTACTCTATTGCTTCGTATGTCCAAAGTGATAAAGGATTAATCTGTCTCGGAAGCTTTGAGGATGATGAGGTTACTGGCTGTCCATGATAGCATTCCCACTATCCTCTTAGCCATCACCCACCATTTGCTGAGTGAGAGATAATTATTTTCTTGTTCTTCTTTACAAGCAGGAGTAACGACGGCATCATGACCAGAATAATACCCTTTTTAAGCATTCGTAGAAGTATCTCTTTTTTCTTGATGCTATACACTGTCTCATTGGGATAGGAACATGAGTAGGTCTCTGACAAACTCCTGGAGCAATCACTAGATGGGGCACCATGCAGAATATTGTCCTTGAGTTTAGGAAGGGACAGAAGGGAAAGAGAATAAGAACCCAGCCCTGTGAGAGCTTTGCCATGCCCCTGAACCATCATTTAGATCACACTCATCTTCATTTGATAGCAAAAAACCTGTATTTGTGTAAGTCACAATTAATCAGTTTTATTACTTATATGTGAACAGTGTTATAATTGATAGCCTTTTACATTAATTTATTTGATCAATATTTGAGCCACTATTAGAAACAAGGAACCATTCTTTCCCTATGTGATGATTATGAACAGAGTTTATTTCTATTTTTAGGGGAGTGCATACTATTAAGACAATTGTCACTGGAAATCAGGACAAGAGGAGAACCTATTACACAAGGGTGGCTCACTAATGAAACTGTGTGGGACTTCATAGATGAGTCAGTCATTAAGATTATGTGTTTCTCTTTGAGAGAAAGGACCCAAATTTGGTTTCAAACACCAATGTTGAACATCCCATAACTGCCTTCAACTCTATCTCAGAGATACAACACCTTCTTTTATCCTTTCCCGTAAACTGTGCTTACATTTACATGCCTGCATATATATAAATAAAAGTGAAAATAAAAAATAAAATGACACTATTCAAGTCAACAAGTGGTCAACTAGGCATCAGAGGAGAAGAGGAAACACTGCAGATGAAGGTCAGTACAGGCTCAAGCTTGAACAACCTCAACAGAAAGGAAATCAACTAATGTTCAAAAGTGGAAAAGAAAATAAAAAGGCAGTGTGTCTATTATCCTCTAGTTTTCATGACAACCACAAAATTTTTAGGAATTGGGAAACAAAACAAATGATTGTAGCATCAAAGGGGCATTTAACATAGAACTATATGGGTTCTTAGTGATGTCTTAAATAGAGGTCTATATTTGCAACCTGTGGGGGTTTGAGCACAAAATGCATACCATAGGTGCCACAGGTTCATATGTTAAACATTTGGTTTTCAGATTTTGACATTATTTTGAAATATTCTGGAACTTTTTGAAGGTGAAGACTTACTGGAGAGTGGGTACCTAGAGTGGGTCATGAGGAGTACAGCCTCATCCTACATCCCATCTGTTTTGTTGCTGCTGTCATTTGTTTGATTTTGGTATGTTTCTTTACTGACTGTGGACACAATGTGACCAGCCACTTGCAGCTCCTCCCACCAAGTCTTCCCCACTATGACAGACTCTGAACCTCAGCCTGTGAACAAAAAAAAAAAAATCCCTTCTACACTAATGTATTTTGGTCAGATGTTGGAGGAGGGAGGCCACTTGTTCTTCCTGCTACTCAGCTAGCTTGGACCCAAAATAATCACACAGAAACTGTATTAATTAAATCATTGCTTGGCCCATTATCTCTAGCTTCTTATTAGCTAACTGTTACATCTTAATTTAACCCATCTCCATTAATCTGTATATCACCATGTGGCAGTGGCTTACCAGCAAAGTTTCTGCATGTCTGACTCTCGCAGCTCCATGGCTTGTCTCTCTCTGACTCCAACCTTCTTTCTCCCAGCATACAGTCTACCTTTCTTCACCTAGTTTTGTTCTTCCCTGTCATAGGCTCAAAGCAGTTCTTTATTCATTAACCAATAAAAACAATACATAGACAGAAGGACCTCCCACACCAGTCAGAGATTTTTATTATAGCAACAATAAAAGTAACTAGTAAGTTTACCAAAGAAGAAAGGAAAAGAGATTGTAGGACAGTGGTTCTCAACTTGCTGTCTATGACTCATTGGGGGTTGAATGACCCTTTTACAGGAGTCACAAATAAGATACCCTGCATATCAACTATTTACATTATTATTCATAACAGTACAAAGTTATAGGTATGAAACAGCAACAAAATTAGTTTTAGGGTTAGAGATCACCACAACATGAGAAACCATATTAAAGGAATATATTACTGCATCAAGAAGGTTGAGAACTGTCATGTTAGGAGCAAATATCTTAGAAGTGGTGAAATGAGCACACAATAGAATATCATAGTATACATGTCACAATATTATGCACCTAAATTTGAAAATATTAAACCCTACTTTTCATGTTTATTATTTTGGAGTATTAAACCCTATTATTTATTTATTTTAACATTAAACATTATTTTAATGCTTTTATATGCCATAAAGCTCTTGCCACTCTAGGAAACAGATAGGAGGTATGGAGGAAAGAGCTTTACTTTCAAGCCCATACCATCTTGAATAGAAACCAGATACAGAGGAATATGATGATGGTTAGCATACAATCTCATTCAAACACAGCCACAACGTTAATGCACTCATGTCCTGAAGTCATGCGTCTGAAACATCTCTTATTCTTTTACCCAGCAATTATTCTTGCCATCTGTTTTCCAAACATCACTAAGTTTGAATTTGAACAAAATCATGCAGTATTTATTTTCTTATTTTGGGTATTTGGATATAAGTGATTCATTTTCCTTGATGAGAAGCAGTCTAGACATTAAATATATAGCAACTTATTTAACAATTTCTCTTTTGATTGACATCATCCAGTGCAAGATTTAAATAAATTTTAGTAATCTGCTCTCATATATGATGTTATCATGTTACTGTCAAAGCTTTTTGTGCATGTATATACACAAACTGTGTCATTTCTTTGAGACATCCAGGAAGCTATAACAAAACCTTCAATATAATGCGGGCTACCCAAGGTCTCTGCAGAGTGCTGTCCCTATTCCCTATGTTCTTGTACTGTGCCCTTGGTTCTCACAGGGAGCTCCCTCCCTCTTCATTTCTTTCTCCATCAGTGAGGATTTCTCTGTTTATCTTGCAAACAAACCCCTAGTTGGAACACACATCCCCGGGGTCCTGTTATTCCTTTAACCTGCTTTAATTTCCTTCAAAACACACAGAACTACACATGTCTGCTTGTTTATTTTTTTCACTTATTTCCCTCTGTGTTTCAAATGCATCTTTGAGAGAAATGCTGCACCGACTTCTCTGCTTTGTTAATGACTCAAACCAATATGACCCAAGACTTTCAGTTTCTCTTGTCTCTTTTACCCTTGGGTACCTCTTTTACCAATCTCCTGCCTAACCATTCTCCACTTCACACTTTCTTTCCTGATTTGATTACACATTTCCTGAAAAAAAACAAAACAAAAATACAATGGGCATAAAGAGTTTTCTGAACCCCATACCACCAGGGATTTTTCATATCTTGTGTGTGTATGATATTTGTTGATGAATTCATAATGATTTAAATGAAGTTTTACCAGGGACATTAGACACTTGGCCCCCAACTAGTGGTGCTGTGTTGGAGAAGTTATAGAACTTCCAGAAGCTACTGCTATTATGGAGTGTGCCCATAACTGGGGCAAGCGTTACAGGTTCATAGCTTTGCTTTTACCGGTTTGTGATCTCTGCTTCACATTTGAGGTCAAAGATGCAAGCTCTCAGTTTCCTGCTCTGCCACGAGGCCATGCCTACCTGGTACCATTCCTTAACCTCTGGAACTATAAACCAAATAAATTCTACCATCATGTACACTTTTTGGATACTGACACTAACTTTGTTTAAATAGAGAAAGAATTATGGTGGGGGCAGTAGATGTGTAGGACAAGGTCATTCTGGTCTAGGAGTTATTAGCATCCCAGTTCTGCTTCTGCAAAGCTGATAGAGAAGTTGTTAGCTCTGTCATCACTTGAGGTGAATCAATCTGTTTTTCACACATGCTCCCTGTGATTTCCTGCTCCTGGGAGTACCCTCATTTCAATAGCTGTGTACCAAAAGTCTGTGGGGTCTCACCTGTTTTTGGAATCTCAGGTGACTCCAGATTTAGGAGGACTTTAGATGCCTCTGGGGATCTGCAAATGATACTAGAAAAGCTGGCAGTCAAATGCCACAGTTACTTTTAGGTTTGTGACTTAAGCCTTGAGGGGGGTTGATAGTTCACCACTGGTTTCCAGGCAGATGCTCTTAGAGTGATTGACATGCCTGTGCAGAGTGAAAGAGACAGACAGGAGATTGAGGTGGGGGTGCTGGACTTACAGTCTGGGATTGTGCTTTTCTGAACTCCAGAGAAGAGGCAGGCTTTTTAGAAAAGCATCTAAGTGTCTATTAGATTATTCTGGTAGAGCTCATAAGTCTCTCTCATTTTTTAAAAGTTATTGGTTTTCATCATCCTTGTTCTCATTCCTTGTTGTTCCAGATGAGTACTTGAATTTAATTAGGTTCCCTTAATCACATTATAATTAAAATGACTTTTGTTTCAGAAAAGCAATAGTTTCTTACTATAAATATAACAGGCAAATGAAAAAAACAGAAGTCCATTTTCCTCCTCCTACTCTGGCCATCAATCCATGACAGCCACATTTCAGAGAAGATGCTCAATACTGAATACAGCCAGTGATTAGAAGGAGAATCTGAGCCATGGTGAACTGCATCCCAATCCTGAGATCTGAACCACTTACAGATTTGAGTCTCTAACCTTTCTGCTTCCCTGCTATGTAAAAGGTGGACTTCTACACAAACATGATGGCTCATATGCACTAATTCTATTGACATGCGTTACTCCATCAAGATTCTCAACCACGACGAGGAGAGCTGCTGGAAACCATTTTGTAGGTGAGATTAATACACAAAGTGTGTGGACATGGAGGGAAAGACATTCTTCTTGATAGCTTGAGTGGGATTCAATTAATTTAAAGACTTAAAAAAATAGACCTGAGGTTTCCCTGAGAAATACATACAAGTTCCATGAATGGATTGTATATTCCTTTCCTGTTTAAAGTCTCTCCTACCCTCCTAATGGTTTCCACTGAAGATTTCAGAAATGCTTAAGAGGCCTAACAACTGCAAGACCCAACTCTTTGCAATAAAAATCTTTCTCCTTCCCACTAAATATTTTTCTTTTCGTTGAACCCTTACCTTACATGCTATTTTTAAAAGATTATTTTCAATGATATAACTAATTTATGTGATAAAAGTTTAAATATTCATTGAAATTAAATCTTAAATATCAATCAGTACTCAAGAATCATTGGATAGCTCATGGAAACAGGCAAACAAAAGAGTAAGATTGAAAAAGCACAAAAGGTGATCCTCAGAGATTTGCAGATAAAAAGGCAAGTCATTGAAAAAATATTTAAAATTAACATTAATATATCTTAATTATTATCCTCGGTGAACCAAAAAGAGATGGGAGAGTGAAAGAATAATGAAGATCTCTTAGAAATTAAAATCATAGTGGGAAACAAATATTAAAAAGGGTATTCAAAAGGCAAATTGGAAAGCATTATTTTTGTAGTTATAGTCAAAATGAAGAGCAGAGAATAATAGAGAAAAGGGACAAAGCAGAAATCCATCCAGGAGGCCTAACCTGGCAATGACGAAGCACACAAAGACCTGAACAGCGGCAGCAGTGAGAACGGAAACTGTGAAGGCTAAAAAAGAAATTTCCCAGGGCTGAAGACACATCTTAAAATAAATGGTGACAATGAGTGTTTAGCATAATGAATGAAATTTACAAACAGTAGGAGTTGTCATGGTGATCATAAGGACAAGGGAAAAGAAAAAGATACGGATGATCTGAGAATGTCAAACCTTTGCTGCAAGAGCTTGAGCCAGATACACATCATTTTTTCTCATTGTGACCAACAGTCCAATGTGCTCCAAAAACATGGAAATTAAGCTTCATATCTTATCAGAAATTAATTTCTACACAGAATTACTTAGTTGGTTAATAAGCTATAAAAGCATTCAAACAAACAGAAGAGGACTGAGGATGTCGTCTAAGAACTTTTTTTTTTTTTTTTTTGATTTTTCGAGACAGGGTTTCTCCGTAGCTTTTGGTTCCTGTTCTGGAACTAGCTCTTGTAGACCAGACTGGCCTCGAACTCACAGAGATCCGCCTGTCTCTGCCTCCCGAGTGCTGGGATTAAAGGCATGCGCCACCACCGCCCGGCTGTCTAAGAACTTTTTAAGAGTTACCTAGGCCTACCGTACATCTACTGAAACAAAGGAGAAAATAGGAACAGTTCAATAAATATGCCAGGATCCCACCAATTGGAGAAGAAGGATGACAAGTGGGTAGTAGATAGAGGGACTCTATGAGCAGGTTGGGAAGGCCCTGCTAGGAGGGAGCTTGATGTATCTGGCACAGTAAAGCATGTGCACCTGCACTACACATCTGCAAAAACAGTGGCTATTCTCCTGCAGCTGCTTTCAGTGCACCAACTTTTATGTACATCTGGGACCCAGACTTTTGCATGTTCAATGATCTAGTTGCCTCATCATCTAAGTTTAGCCACAAACTTAAGGGGAATCTTGCTGGAAATCAACCCATTAATCTCTCAGAAAATCCACTTTCTTTGGTGTTCATTATTTTCCTCAATCTGGTCCCACCAAATTTCTTCCAGAAAACCATCACTTTGGTAACACCAACACTCCTGATTTCTTTTTCCAAACCACTTCCATTATTGAGAGAAACTGTGTTTAAATAAATGCTATCAATTTGTCAGCTTAAAGTAGGAGTTTCATAATAAGGGATTATTCAAAATGACCAAACATAGTTTATAGGCAAGTATTTATTATTTGATAATTTTTAATGCTTTTCCACTAACAGGATAGTTATCTTAGGACATATTTATATTTATAGTTAAAACAGAAAAATGTTCTACTATCTTTATTAAAATCTAAGTTCTTTGGAAATTATGTTAATATATAGCATTGGACTGTGGTACTCAAGTATAATTTCAGAAAATTATTGTTCAGCAATGCCAACAGTTGATCATACAGTCAATATTTTTGTTTGATTGTTCACCAATCTTTTGCTTTATTGGGAAAAGGTTTTAATTTTCATAAATATTGGTTATTTAACATTTTGCTACAAATCTCTCTCACACACAGTTCTGTTCTTTTTTAAAGACAAGTCACATAATATAATGCAAGAATCATATTCTGAGGGAAAATAGTTTTTGAAATTAAGCACACATTCTGGTATAATGAACCATGTAATTAATCTAAGAACAAAATGATAAATTCCCTAATCGTACAGATACTCAGTTCATTCTTTGTCGATTGGGTTACTAACTCAAGTGTTTCATTTAATACCCCGAGTTAATGAGGGATCCCATTCTAACAAGATGAACGTTGCAGGATTTCTTCCTTGAAACTAAGGTCCTCACAAGCCCTCAGGCCAAGTACAAGTGGCGATTTTAGTTGTTGAAGATACTGGAGTCATATGTGTCATACTTGAGGTATATGTGTTCATATGTGCATGTATGATTTACTCCATGCATTCTATATTGTGCATACTGGACAGACACATATTTGCCTGAAGATCTGTTGCATAATGGTTACAAATAGTCTACGGGAAATTTACAAACTAGGATTTTACTTCTGTTATCAGAACAGCAAAATATAGCCTATATCATATGTAGTCATAATGTCAAGCAGGTAAGATATAGAATTTAATAATGTTGTTAAAGAAATACCTAAAGCTTGCTTGAGGAAGAAGTCCTGTCAACAGGGTTTCCACAGATGGGGCCTCTGAATAAATAGATCCCACTCTTCTTTGATGACTTCAGATCCATTCCCAGCACCTACCTTGGTAGCTCACATTAAACTGTAACTCTAGCTCCACAAATATCATAGTTTCTTCTGGCTCTCAAACACACACTTAAATAGAAATAATAAAGAAACTTAATAAAGAAGAACATACAGAATCCAGCTAGAGTATATCATTCTTTTTCACAGAATAGGCTAGGGAGAAAAAAAAAGCAGAATGATAAATTGGAAGTTAAGTCACCATATGTTACTAGTATAGCTAGGTTTACTCAAAATTATCATTCATTTTCTGCACTTGCTTCCTAATTTTAGAAATTATAGAAAAGTTCTTTAACAATTCTAATTTCTGAGCATCAGTAGGGCTGCTGACAATTGAGATGTAAATGGGACTGAGGTGATAATAATAGCTGTATCATGGCCTGCTTTATTTTGATGACGTACTGGTGTTCTACAACTTTATTAACTCAGTTGAATAGGTGTTTTTAAACAACGTGGTTTCGCAGTTCAATGAATGCATGGTAATCTGCATACAACATACAGAATTCACTTAAATAGAAGTGCACTAGAAATAGAAAAATAGTCTCATCACTATTTTATCTATGTTAATGCTAGCAAAGTGTGTCCCCAGCAAAGTGCATTTTATTCTTATTTTATTTCTAGAGTATACTTTAGGGACTCAAAAGATTGTTCAGGGGTTAAGAGTACTTGTTTCTTTTGCAGAGGTCTCTGGTCAAGCAAGTTTCTAGCACATACATTAAGAAGTTCACAACCACATGAAACTCCAGTTGAAAGGTTTGTGGTGCTCTTTTCTAACCTCTATAAGCACTACACAAACATGATGCTCATACAGATGAGCAGGCACACATATACATGAAGCAACAATTAATAAATCCTAAAAACATGCCTCATTCTCCCCTTCCCCTGCCATCCCAGCCCCTTTCTTGTTGTTGGACTCAGGTCCCAAACCCCATGTCCTTCTGCCACTCAGTTACAGACCTTACCAGTCAGAACTGCTGAGTGACCAACCTACCAGCAGAAATGCTCCCTCCCTGGATACTCCCCTGGACCTTCCCCAGACCCTCCCCTCCTGGGCACCTCTTCCTTGCCTGCCTACTGCTGGACTGCACCCTTAACCCCAGCAGATTTCTGTCACTCGGGTGCAGGTCACACCATTTAGAACTTGAGAGACATGCCTGCTGGTCACACCGTCTCAATTCATTGCTGGACCCTAGTGGACCTCTTCCACTCAGGTTTAAACCACACCACTCAGAAGATGTCCAGTTCACATCAGCTTGATCAGACTCTAGATCAGACTTGGTCAGGTACAGGTCACACAAATCAAAAGAACAGAAACCCCTGCTGCCCCAAAGGCAAAGACAACCATCAGAAGGCCAATTCTCAACTTGATCAGAGACTGCCAAATAGACAGATCAGAAGAAGCCATGCCAGCAACCATAAATCCAGGCCAGAAACACTAAATAAACAAAAGAGGAAATAAAAACAAATGAGCAAAGCACATATCCAACAAAGACAAACTCAGGAACCAATACCTGAATTTATAATCGCCACAAACTCAGATACCTAAATGCTAGTATAAGAATAAAATCAACAACAGAAAGAGCAGTATGCTACCATTAGAGACCAGATATCCTATGATGTAAGACCTAAACAGTCCAACATAGCAGAAGCTCAAGAGAATGATCTTAAAACTAACTTTATGAAGATGATTGAAGTCATTAAGAACAAAATGAAAAGAAAAATCATTTAACAAAATTGAAAAAAGAAAACAAAATAATAGAAGAAATCAACAAATCTCTTAAGGAATACCAAGAAAGCCAAGAGAAAAAAAAAACACATGAAAGGAACTAGTTAAAATAGAAAATCAAAATAGAAGCAATAAAGAAAACACAAACTGAGGTAATTCAGGAAATGGAAAATCTGGGTACATCAACAGAAGCTACAGATGCAAATATTACCAAAAGAATATAAAACCAAGAGAATCTCATTGGTTAAAGAATATGTTACCTAAATACTCTTAACACAATTCATCCACAAAAAGAACAAAAATAAGAATAATAGGAATAGAAGAAGAAGAATCTCAGCATAAAAGTCCAGAAAATATGTTTCATAAACTTGTAGAAGAAAATTTAACTAACCTACTGAAGGACGTCCCTGTAAAGGTACAAGGAACTTAAAAACACCAAGTAGACTGGATCAGAAAAGAAAGTTCCCACATTATATAGCAGTAATATTACGTAGGCAGTACCCTCTTTAGACAGTTTAGTTTTTATTGTATAAGCAGGGTAGCTAAACATGATCTCCGGAGCCAGATTCCTGTCTTCAAACCCTCAATGACAGGCTATAAGCTGTAAAGTGAAGGAAAATCTTTCTTCAACAACTTGTTTCTGGTAGGGGTATTTGTCAGAGAATTATAAAGCAATCTAGGACAAATAAGTGTCAACATATCTAGGTAAGCTACTGAAAGCTATGATGAAAAAGATAACAATAGAATGCTGATTTAGAGCAGTTACTGAGAATGTAGTTTGTGGAGACTCAAAGCTGCTTTGTGTTAGCCGAGGATTAAAAGAGAAATCTGGGATATTACTGTGCTGTTACATGAATTCATAACATATATGTTGAGGACACATTACACTTGTAAAAATGTATCCTTCTCCATTATAAATTAATATTGGCCTTCCTTATTATTTGGTATTTTTATAGTTTTTTATTAGTATAATAATTCATCCCTCTTCAGAGAAGCTTTTAAAAAAAATAGAAACACAAATATTTAATGTACAGAGAATAGGAGACCTTCTTTCCTCACAGTTCAGAGATCCTTTGGAAAGAAGGGATGGAAAGATTCTAAGGGCAAGAGAGAGATTTCTCTAGAGAAACTGTTTTCTGACCATGGGAAAGAAGTTACATGCATGGTCCTGCAGCAACTGTAATTTCATGCACAAACTGTAGAAACCCAAGCCACCAAACTCCAAGCACAGATTGGGACGGTACTCATGGCTATGGTGGCTCCTGAGGAAGGAAAAATCAGTTTTCTGTCTGCTCCCATAGATGATCTCCATCTGTCTTCATATAGGCATCGCCAAGGGCTGCTAGAGGCATCAACAGTGAGTGTTGAGAAGGAAATGTGAAAAGAAGAGCTCATAAAGCTGACAGGTAAAAGTGGTGAGGGGAGAAGGAAGCAGTCGTTGCAAGAGAAAAGATGGTGATTTTGAGAAAATGCATTACATATGAATGTATGACTTAAAAATAAATAATAAACTAAATGAAAAGTTAAAATAAATAACTTAAAACATAAACATTATGTAACTCTACAGGCTATTTTGTCTTCATATCATTCTTTAGTACATTTTTTATTCAATGTGAGTGTGTGGTGTGTGTGTGTGTGTGTGTGTTTGTGAGTGCCTGTGTGCATGATGTATATGTGTGTGTGTGCATGCTCATGCACATGGTTCTCGGCATGTGTGGAAGACAGAGAATAACAGAATGTCTGTACTTAACTTGTACCTTGTTTGGCATAATGTCTCGTATTCATAGCAGGCTAGCTGGCCTATATGCCTGCAGCAATCTCCTGTCTCTCTTACCATCAATATTAGTTACTTCTCTACTGCTGTGATGAAACACTTTTAGTTTGCTCTCTCTGTTTCATCCTTGTGGTTCAAGACATTATCTCTCAGCTTCCTCTTTCTGTTACAGTTCTTTGCCCCACTAAAATGGATAATATGCCTCTGGAACAATGAGCACAAATCAACTCTTTCTTCTATAAATTGTTTTGGTCATATATCTTTTCTCATACCAGAAATTATTCAGGATAGTTCACCACATGGTACTGCATTTTCTAACATTTTATTGTCGTTTTTTTATGGGACAGTATAATTATGGCATTACCAGTCTATAGGAATTTTTCAGGTTGATTCTGAAATAGGAAAATTCAACAACACTTATACAGAATAGGATCAACAATCTTTTGCTTTATGCTTGCCTCAACCAGGCTGACATTTTTCAGGTAACACTTTCTGCAAAGGGTATTTGTTAGTTAATTGGATTTGTTTTCCCAACATCTATCTGTTCGCATTATTTTTAAACTATAACATCTGGGCTATGCACACATAAAATTGAGTAATATAATAAGATATAGGACTCTAACTAATTTAATAAGTACAGTTCCTGGAGATTTCACAGATCAGAAGTATGCATAAATCTTTGGCTTTTGCAATGAGTACCCTAGAATTATCATGTACTGATGTCTTCTGTGTAAAAATCAGAAGGGCATTTTCTTCAGTGAAGTTGCTTCATCTAATTTCTAAAGACAATGAACGAGTCCATATATTCCTAAGACTGGAACCATTGATTAGAGCATGGTATACATAAAATTGCTCTTGGTTGTCCTCCAGAACTTGATATTAAGACCCTATTGCGGCAGACACCACATGCTTTGGACAAGAGCACAAAGAAGCAAAGCTGGTACTAATAAGGGGGCTTCCTTTCTGCTGGTCAGCTTTCATGGCACCAGAATATGGTATTTAAGCTGCTACTGAAGCTGTCGTTCACTGTTTGATCCAGCTGTAAATCTTGTGAACTACAACAATGACAAGCATGGCAAAGGTATGTCTATGGAAGCAATAATGGCATAGATATTATGAAGATAACCAACAACTTTCTGGTTGGTTTTAAGACTTGCTTCACTTGAGGAAACTCATTCCTGTTACTGTTAATTTGTACAAGAACACATGGTTGGGAGCTCACAGGACTCAGGAGTGAACATGCTTCTTTAATCTCTGAAATGGACATAAACTGGCTTCTAAGTCAATTTTTTTATACCCTTAGATGATTGCAGCTCTCATATCTCATTAGAGAAAAGTTATTTATGCAGTGGATAGTGAGTAACACATAAACTCATAATTTGTTAGAGTGTAAAGAATAAAGCACTGTGGAGGACTCAGCCACAAATGCAACATCTCCATTATATCAACCCTCTTTAAAAGCTTGGGTCTCAGTAGAGAAGAAGCAGCAGAAATAATGGAAGCATTTGACTTTAGGAACTACCAGAGGAAAGCATCTATGTTTGCCTACAAAAGATGAGGCTATGACATTATAAGATGGGATGGGAGGCAGAGGGTGATCTCATAAGCTCCTAACAATAGATAACTGCTGGGGGAGGAGAGGAAGCAACACGCATTCTTAACTGTTGATCCTTCTCTCTTGAAAACTTCATCTATGATATTTAAGGTAAATACTGTGTAATAATGTCATGAAAGCAAGAAGATGGCTAAGAAGGACTAGCACATTTATAAAAGTAAAGAGATGCAGAATTGTCACAATGCCAAATATTATAGGGTTAGTGTCTGAGAAAGAGATTAGAGAGGTAATAACATTACATTACATGAAATAAATGGGGCATTTAGTAAAAACACGTGGGATCAGTTTGTATTGATTTTAATGATTGTTCAGAAATGTCATAACAGAATTTTTCTCTCCTATCTTCAAGTAAAGGTTAATTTTGATTTTATACTCTTATGGGTCTAAATATAGGTTTTGAAAGAAGCATGGTGCAGATCAAAGTAGAGGGTTTGTCTCTTGATTATATGAGAGTAGGCTAAATCTCTGAAGATTTTCAAGAGGTAAACATTTCAGTTAGATTCTCTTACTAAAACAAAAGGAAAATATCATTGTTTCAAGAGAATAGCAACCAACTATTTTCATTAATTATGACACTGGAGGAGACTTAAACATTTCTGGTAATTTAATAGAGGTCTGTTGGGCTGAAGGTGTGGCTCAATGACAAAGTACTTGTTTATCATTTATGAGGGCTTAGTTTGAATGCTCAGAATCACATGTATATAGTAAAATATACATGTAGAGGCACATATATAAACCCACAAAACATACAACCTTATACAAACACATAAATACATATAAAAAGACAGAAACACATAGACACACATACAGACACACTCACAAACACATATACAAACACACAAATACAAACACTCATTAAAAAAGCAAATGCACAAAGACTGACAAATAACCGCCAACTTCTTTCAGTCTTTATTTTATTTTATTACTAGAGATTATTTTGCAGCAGTTTTCCTGGCTCTTACAATATTTCTGCTCTCTGTTCAGCAACATTCCCTCACCCATAGGTGTCGGAGTTGCATCCTGAATGTATTAATTGGGGGTGTGTATATCATGATAGTTGATCTCTGAATTTAGACCAGTTGTGATTTTCTTTAATGATCTCTTCCTGTTGCAAGAAGAAGGTAAACTTGTCTGTTAGTATAATAATAAATATTAGAATGAAGACAGGCATAATGGTTTGAAACATGGCAATAGTGGGTTCTCTTCCAGCATGAGGAGTTGGATAAATTTATAGTACCAGGCATGAATTCTCTCTTATTGAGCTGTTGGTTACCTCCAGGATGTAAGTGCCACTATTGCACTTTTTGTGCTGGTCATTTTTATGCTTGGCAAGCGTTACAGCTCGATAGAACCATTTCTTTCTGGGGAGCTTGCATAGTTCCTTCTGATACTGAGAGCGTGTTGGGAATTACCAGCCATCCAGCTTACACTACTTGGCAAGCTGTGGGCCAATGAGCACTTTTGTCTCATAAAACAAGGTGGACAAGTAACTGAAGAACAGTGTTGAAATTTGACTTCTAGTCTTAAGACACATTTCTGACATAGGCACTTATTCTCAAAGTCATCTCTCTTTTTGCCCCATTATCTGAGCAATATTCCCCGGGAAGGAGGCTTCTAGTATAAAGACAGATGGATTCCTTCAAGTCCTGTGATCAAAATGTATGGTGTCATTTGCAATAAGGTCTTATCTCCTGTTTCTGGAGTACAGTCAAGGCCAACAGCAACAATAGTATTCTGTATTGTTTGGAGAAAAGGTCTTATAGACTCTCTTGACTAACTCAATAAGATGTTTCCCATGTTTGACACTGTGATTTTTATTAGGTAATCTATAGTTTAAAGGGAGCATTGTCACCACAAGGGACTTAACTTTATTTAAGCTATTATACCCCCAAATTATTCTCTACTACTGGGTTTTTCTGCTACATAAAGAGAGTGCAAAAGTCATAGATGACTCTTTCATTTGGGATAAGAACACAGAATGACTTGAGATTTAGGGTTCAAGGTAGATTCTGAGGCAAGCTGCTATTTGAGTAAGAGACTTACTAAAAGAGGTATTAAGACCACAGCTGGACAGACAAACAGCAGCATGGTAGGGGCCCTGTGGAATAATGAGGCAGAGTGAGGGTTCCTTTTTATACATTTTAGCTACCCAACATTACATCTCTTAAAGACTTGATACATCAAAATACTTAGTGCAATGCCTGACCATCATAAATTGGTAATATTTCCCATTTTTGCATAGCCAAATTGGAGTTAATCCTGTTAAAAGTCATGCTATTTCATCTTTCAACTTTGTCTTTGTATCTTTTAAGAAGCTATGACAACATTTGCCCCACCCATCTCACATAATTACAGTGCAGTCAGAAAGTACAGGAGAGTGAGCTCAAATCGGTTATGAAACTGAGACAGATTAAAATGACCTCAGCAGCTCTAAACTTCCAAACATTCCAAAAAGGGATAGCAGGACATCTTGTTCAGACTCCTCACACAGTCGCTCATATTTGGTTGGACCAGAGGTTAAAAGGCAGGCATCCACAAGGGAAAAGCCTTCACAGGCAATTCTAGAGCTGCCTAAAACTCAGGGATGAGTGCTTTTGTGCATACTCTGAAACCTGACCTTGCACTGAAGTTGCCTGTGGAGCTTTATAAATTAAAGAGATTCAGGATCTGGTCCAGTGCAGTTCAATCAGAACCTTGGCAACAGGGTTGAGAGCATCCATATTTGTAGAAGTTCATTGGGCTGGTCTTATGTACATCCCAAATTGAGAAGCATTGTGTTAGGGAAAAGAGAATGCAAATGTGTTTATTGAGGTCACCATATGCGGCAATCATGGAATTGGGTGCTTTGCATATATTACCTTAACTTTAATTTTAAATTAACCACATAAAATAGCTGGCTATATCCATATGCTGTAATTAGGAGCTAAGACAACTAGAATTCAGAGGGTATGTTCAAGGAAATACAGCTAGCACATAACAAGGTAACTGTTTCTACTATCTTTGCATCAGATTTTCTATTTATTTATTATATATTTATGTTTAAGATTTCTTTACGTTTTGTTATGTGAAGTACGTCCTTCTCTGTGTATATGTACTGTGCCCACAGAGGTAAGAAGAGGTCACAGGATCCCCTGCAGCTGGTGTGACATGAGATTGTGAGCAGCCTCTCGTCTGTTCTTGGCACAGAACCTTCTTCCTCCAAGGGTACCGAGTGTTCTTAACCACTGCCATCTCTTCTGTTTATATATTTGCGGCTTTGTTCCCTGATAGCTTTAGTGATTATCAGTCAAAGTCTGCACACAAAGCTCAATTTAAAAACTGCTTCTTGGCTATTGAAATATATTATTTATTTCATGATTTTTTTGATTTATAATGTCACACTAAATATATACTGAATCGGGGTTTCAAAATAATCTGTAATCACAAAATCTCTGGCAATCCTATTCCAGTGACTGGCTGTGTATGTTTTCTGCAGAGAAGCGAAAGTTTTGAAACAGTCATTAAAAGAGCCTTCAAAACTCAAACCCTTCAGGAATATGGTGAACCGTTCTAACAGCTTTAAAATGAGCAGGCTCTCATCAGGTGTTTGACAATGCACATAAAATAGTTTCTTTCGGGGAGTCAAATTAAGGAATTTAGAAAGTGAATGATAAAACATTGTATTACCTTAGGGAAAAGAAAGCAAAGTTTTTAACTTCATGGTCCCCTAATGGGAAACCTCTGTCTGGTGGTATTTCAAAAGACAGCTTCACTTGAATTGTCTTAAAAATGTGAAAGAAATCTTTATAAAGGCTTAACAATAGATCCCTCATTTTTAAAAAAGAAACAACAAGAAAAAAGAAACCCAGTGGGAATAGGAGTTAGGTAGAAGAGGAAGTGAGTTTTGAAAATCTGAGTAAAAGTTCATACTGTGAGGAGTTACAGAAAGTTTCACTTGTATTTTGTCTTTTTCTCTAAATCAGTGGGTTCAAACTTCACATTAACACAGCTGTAACACTAACTGTCTGCCTATTAATGCTGTCTACCTACCTCAAAGAGGGTGGCTGCCAGCTTGAGCAGATACCTACAATGCAGGAAATTGAAACCATTGAATCCACACATTAAATTTCTGGGAAGACAGTTTCCTAAGCAAAGTGGCAGAGGTCAGAGTCATCCTGGCTCTCCCTATTGGTTGATAAGTACTTGCAGGTGTAGGCCAGGAGATATTTTTTGACTCATGGTCAAACCAATTTAATGAAAAATACATATTTTCAAAAGAAAAAAATGATTGACAAGAGAAGCTCCCAAGCTGTTGGCCTATATTTAAAAGAACAGTAGACTAGATCTTATTTACTGAAGGCAACGAAACATAGCTGAGCCTATGATTCCAGTGCTTATTAGCATTTCAATGCTTAGAATAATGGCTGCCAATCATCAGTTTACTTGCATAGTACTAGAATATCTATGTTGGCCAGACTGATACTAAGAATGAATGTTTCTGTACATATAATTATTTTGTCATGTGTAGCTGTCATAATGATTTTGAGCTGTATTTTTATTTTGACTCACTAAAACATATTTGCTAGGTTCATGCTAGCGGAGTGTAGTAGTCGCTTTTTTCCTTGCTCTTACCAAATGCTTGAGGAGAAGGAACTTAAAGAAAAGGGAGTTTCTTTTGGCCTGCCTTCTGCTTCAGGAGATACAGCCCATCACAATGAAGAAGGCATGGCAGCAGGAGTATGAAGTGGTGTCCCATGTTCTGTCTGTCGCCCGGAAGCAAAGAGCAGATAGGAAATAGGGTAGGGCTATGGAACCTCAAGGGGCAGCTCAGTTACTCACTTCTTCTAGCCAATATCTACCTTCCGAAAGATTCATGACTTTCCCAAGCAGCACCACCAACTGGAGACCAGAAGTTCAAACACAGAAGCCTATGAGGGACCTTTTAAACTACAACACTACAGGGCTATTGTATACATCGGTGGTTCTCAAACTGGAGCAGGAAGCAGAAACCCATGGAGGGTGTGTTACACCCTCTACTAATAGACACTGATGTACCTTATTTAGTGAGCCATCAAATTTGCTAAGCTTGAAACCACCTAGAGACACACCTTTAGGTGTGCTATTGAGGGTATTTCCAGAGAAGGGGAAGACCCATCTTCACTGCGGGTAGTGACTGTATTTAACATAAAAGAAAAAAAGGAGTAAGCCAGCTGAGGGTCAAAATCCCAAGCCCTCTGCTTCACAAGCATCAGAATGTTTGAAACAACAGCCTTATGGTGCTGAGGCTCTGAATTCCACCACGTTTTCCCTATTGTGTGGACTGTATCCTCTTTAGTTCTGAACTAAAAAACAGACAAACAAAAAACCAAGAGGAAACAAAAGCCTTCCTTCTTCCCTTCAGTTGCTTCTGTCAGGCTGTGTCATAACAAGAACAGTGGCTTACTGTGTGAATTTGTTTGAAATGTAGATTTCAAAAGAAGTTTAACAGTCCAATATATCTGATGCTGAATTTCACTAGTATAAATTTGGAAGCAGAGAATAATGAATTAAAAGGAGGAGGAGGAAGGAGAAGAAGAAGGAAGACAAAGACAGTGGAGGAGGAGAAGGAGGAGACAGCAACAGAGGAGGAGAACAACAACATTATCAACAACATCAACACGTCAACAGTAAGAGGAGGAGAGAGGATGTACCAAAAAAGAGGAAAGGAAACTGACACTAGACAAGGAAGTAGGCTCAGTCAGGCTAGTGTTTCGGGCTCTAGTTGAGCTGCTCAAGAACTACTTGTACTAGTTAGCTTTTATGTTGGAAACCAGCTGACCTGAGTGCCCAAAAGGGGAAGTGAGAATTGAGGAAAGAATAGACATGAGACAGAAGACAAAGTCGGGAGGGTACCCACTGAATACTGTATCCCTCCAAATTTATTTCTCATTTCTCTTATATATCCCAAGCAAAATGGGAGGGCAAAAGACTTACTTCCTTAATTCTCAAAGCATCTAGTAATCATGCCTTATACCAAGCATCCTGTTATCTGGCCTTGAGGATCAAGAATAGGTTTGTACTCTCTGACCTTAAGTCAAGATGGAATGAAGTCAAATCTATGGGATCCCACAGCTTCAATTATCAATTCACACAGCCTAGAGGCATCCAAGAGGAAGAATTCCATGTAAAAAATTGCCTAGATTAAACTGATCTGTGGACATGTCTGAGGGTATTCCACAATGTCTTAAGCAACAATAGATGTAGATGGGTCTTCCTCACTGTAATGGGCACCATTCTTTGGGAAGGTAGCCCTGAGCTCTACAAGAAAGCTGGCTAAGCATGAGCCAGAGAGGAAGTCAGCAATCAAAGTGGGGTTTTTGTTTGTTTGTTTGTTTGTTTGTTTTCTCTTTGGGAACCTGCCACCCAACTCTGAAATAAATATACAGAGACCTCTTCTTACTTATGAATTTATGACCTTAACTTGGCTTTCTATCTAGTGATTCTTAAATTATCCAATCTACCTTTACCTCTGGGACTTTGCCTTTTTCTAAACTATATGCCTTGCTTTCCTTCTTCCTCTGTGGTTGGTTGTTTGGCTGGGTGGCTGGCCTCTGGAATCTTCTGTCTTCTTCTTCTCACTCTTCCTGTTCTCTCTGTAGCCTAGATTTCTTCTTTTTTATTTTCTCAACCTTCCAGCCCCACCTATTCTCTCTCCTGCCTAGTTATTGGCCATTCGCTGTTTATTAGACTAATCAGGTGTTTTAGACAGACGGAGTAGCACAGCATTACTTAGTTAAACAAATGCAGTGCACATTTGCATCATTAAACAAATATCCTACAGTATAAATAAATGTAATTCATCTTAAACTAATATTCCACAATAGTGTTCCCTTTTTCCTAGCCCCTTATTGAGTTCTTACCCAGACTTCCTTCAACAATGGACCATGAACTAGACATATAAGCTAAATAAACCCTTCTCTCCTCCTAGAAAAGATATTTGAAGAAAAGTTGGTAGAAAAATAATTTTAAAAATAGTTTTATTTATTGAACACTTATGTACTCCAAGTCTGTCTTAGACCTCACAGATGAGAAAAATAAATCCAAAAGGACTTAAAGATACTTCCAATATAACTGCAATAATAATTAAAAAAGGCTTATGACAAGATTTAAACCCAATTTTCTCCAACTCCAAATACTGAGAATTGGCCCCATACTCAATTATAAGCTATATAATCACCCACTTCTTACAACACAAACATTAAATTATCGACACAAAGTTACTTGACTTTTCTAAGTGTAGAATTGTTCAACATAGGAAAACAGATGTCCATTGTGTATATTGCATAAAGTATTTTCCTGTTTATTAAAATGAAGCAAGTATCCATAGCTATGGTGATATCATGATTTTAATAGCTATGCCATGTTCAAAAGACAGAAATATACAAGATTCCTTCCATCAAGCCAGTCAAAATTCTTGGTATAGATGAGAAGATGATCTCCTAGCCTTACCATTTACTGAGGAGCTGTTGGCAGTTGATATTACTAAGGAAGGTAAAAAAAATCATTTTTTTAGTTGGGGATACAGATGACTTCATGTTCTCCTATGGATGGTCCCACACTCATGCACATATATGAGCAACAGTAACTGCACTCAGTACTTTACAATAAAATTTGTGAAGTTGTTTTGGAAGTGTGTTGGTTGTATGTAAAATGGGCTAGGGGAAATGGGGCATATATATGACCAAGTATCATTGTATTCAGGTATAAAATTCTCAAAAATAAAAGAAAGATCTAAAATTAAGGCTACATAAAGAATACTGTCTTCAAGTCACCAAGAATAGGTAGAAGTCTTAGAATTTCACTCTAAATTTTATGGTATAGAGGAAGGAGTAGAAAGTAAAAAATAAAGTCCTTAGCAGTAAAACAAAATTTAATAAACTGAATTTGATCATACAGTAATAAAATGAAATGTGTTCCCCAATGTGTCATATCCCAAACTCACAAAAGGAACCTGAAAACAGGACAATATGGCAATATCTTTTACAAATACATATCTTTTTTCCTTCTGGTTCCAGGCATAGAAGAAACCAATCCAAAATTTGAGAGTCTGCTCTACCAGCATGATCCTAAGGGAACTGGGAATCCCAGCATTTTAGGAATCTCAGGATAATCTTGAGAATAGCCCATTGCAGAACTTTCCATTTTCTTAAAATCTGTGTGTTCAAAGTAGCAGAAAATCAGATTCTGAGAAATGATACTGAAATGAAGCTTCTTAGAAACTGAAATTGGATGAGTCAGATGCCCTTCTCCAGAAGATATCTAAGGAGAGCATCCAATCATCATGTGAAGTTCAAAGTGGCCTGCACTGAGGTGTTTTCACTTGTCAAGGAGTGAAAAAAGCAACAACTGTCCCAGTCCAGTATGAAGTCTTTCTTTCTTTTTTTTTTTTTTTTTGGTTTTTCGAGACAAGGTTTCTCTGTGGCTTTGGAACCTGTCCTGGAACTAGTTCTTGTAGACCAGGCTGGTCTCGAACTCACAGAGATCCGCCTGCCTCTGCCTCCCGAGTGCTGGGATTAAAGGCCTGCGCCACCACCGCCCGGCTAACTCTTTCTATCTCTATCTCTGTCTCTGTCTCTGTCTCTCTGTCTCTCTGTCTGTCTCTGTCTCTCTCCCTCTCTTTCTCACACACACACACAGTGCATGTGCAATTGAAAGGGAACAGAAAAACCAGAAATTTCAACAGCATAACGCCATCTTTATATTTCTAATGTAATTGGTAGCTCAAGTTAGTGTGCAATATCTGTGTTATCTTAAAAATATTTGGGGATCATTTGACAAACATGGCAAACATTTACATAATTGCTTGCATATATTAACAAAATAGATAGTTGACTGTCTCAATAAAATCAAATAAAAAATACTAAAATGTCAGCACTTATATAAAGTAGAGGATGGCCAAATTTTAATGTATTTTATTAATAGAAATAATATGGAAATTCAGTTTATAGGTTTGTATAATGTAAATATTACAGCAATAAATTCAAATCAACAAACATTAAGAACAATTTTGAATAGTGCTAAGAAAAATAAAGAAGATGATGATTAGGGTCTTCAACAGATATCTGTATTTCAAATCAGTCATAAAAATGTATAGCAACCCAACACAAATAGGTCAGCAATTATGGACATACAGTTCAAGTTTTGCCAATAGGTTAATAAATAAATAAAGTATCTTCAAGACTGGGGCGCATGGAGAAAACTGGTAGGGGATTTGCCTAGCTCTCTTGTAGAAAACTCTGTGTATAATATTTAGTGCTGACAAAAATAAACAAACAATGGTGGTAAAGTAGATATTCTTGATTATCTGCTTGACGACATCTGGAATCTACTAAAACCCAATCAGCCAGGTAAACCTGTGAGGGATTTTTGTTTCTTTTTTTTTTTCCAGTTTGAAACCGTATTTTATTTTAGCATCTTAGGAATATTAACCACATCTCTTTAAGCAAATGAAAAAAAAAACTTCATCATCTTATAGTATTTTTTTGTAATATCTTTAGTGAAAAAAAATACCCCAATATTTCTCATGTAGAAATGATACCGAATCTTTATGAAATAAATGAAGCCTGTATTTTTTTCTATCTGTGGAACTCAGAAGTCTAAAAGCAAAGGGCACAATTTTCAGAAGAGCAATTTCACCCACTTATGGTAATATTTGCAATATTAGAATATAATTAGTTATAGTCAGAGTCCAAAAGAAACTATCTTTAGTAAAGCACAGAAGAAGCTGTATTTGGATAGAGCATGTGTTTAAAGTCCTTGATAACCATCACATATTCTTAAATTTGAATTTTGCACTGTGTTCCTTTTGTCCAAGAATATTTTCCTTTCATAATTTCTATGGGATTTCTGTTTCTTAACTGAATCATTCAAAATCAGAAATACAATTTTAATCTGGATCTTTTGAAGGAGGGAGGCACACCTTTAATTCAGATCATTTGAGGTGGGAAGATGAACCTTTAATCTGAGCCACACTTTCTGTTGGAAATCTGTATTAAAGAACAAGGAAGAAAAAAACTCTCTTTGCCTGCCTGTTCAGGGTTCGGTTAGGGAAGTCCTAAGTCCCTGAGTTAGGCAACTCCATTCCTTCACTGGCATTAGAGCCTACTAATTTGGGATTCTAGCATATGCCAAAGACTAGCCAAGGCATCCAGCTTTGTGGACTGGAAAACTACTGGATTCTTGAGCCTTCCCTGGGTAGTAGCCATTGTTACACTAGCTGAACAAAAGTCTGTAATCCATTATAATGTGCAGAAATATAGATGTATATTATAAAAGAATGCTAACTAATACTGATGGGTTCTACCAATTTACTAAAAATCCACATCAAGTAAAAAATAATAATACCTATAGGATGTGTTATTATTCTTTTCCATTTGTTTGTGAAGTATACATTATCTCAGATTTTCAGTTTAGTAACTGAATACTATTCAATTTTCAGTTTATTAGTCATTCATTTAGTAATTTTGTTTCCAACAGAGATATAATTTTAAGGAAATAAACATATCAATATTGGAAATGGAGATTATAGTGTGTTCTGAAGAAATATATTATTAATTAATGTGCATGTTTGAAAACCTTCAGCTCTACCTTCATCTAGCCTTAGCTGTGTGACTGTCTCAGTGCTCACTGTGGTAAAGCATTGATATCTTCACATCTGACGTTTCCACCGTTTGGGGACATACTTTGTGTTTTCTCCACTTATCCTATTGTTGGCTTTTGAATTTTTATCTTTTCCTTGTTCTATGTTATGTAGATTTGCTATATCTTTATTGTCATTTAGATCACACTTATTACTAGATTTCTGTGACAGGTATAAGCTTGTCTGATTATACCATTCTTTGGAAATTTCAAAGGAAAGACAAAAGTGTTGAGAAGAATGGAAACTAGCTTTCTTTTATGGATGTATCCAATGTGTCAGGAGTCAGGAATAGACTTCATATAAGGTTGTTGTTGTTGTTTAAATTTGAAATGTCGCTACATAGGCTCAATTATTTGAACACATGGTCTCCATTTGGTGGAGCCATTACTGGAGGTTATGGAACTGTTAGGAGGTATAACCTTGTTGGAAGAAGCATGTCATTGAGTGAGGACTTTGAGGGTTTGCTTTGCCCCACTTCCACTTCCACTCTCTGCTTCCTGGTTGTAGATGAAGATGTGATTTCTCAATTCCTTCTTCAGTCACCATGACTGGTGATTACTGCCCCACCTCTCTGCAACATTTGGACTCTCCCTCTGGAACCATAAGTCCAAAGAAATTCTTCTTTCTATAAGTTGATTTGGTCATGATATATTATAACAGCAAAAGGAAAGTAATGAATACAATTTCATGAAGGTGCTGTACCAGGAACATACACTGATAAGTTTGCATTTTTCCATAATACCAAACGTTATTGAATAAAAATGAATTCATAAGGTTCAACAGTGGGAATGATAACAATTTCTCATATAATCCTGACTACCGAAGTAATCTGTGCAAGGTGAATGGAGGTTATTTCATTCCAACCTTAATTACCAGTATTAACTCTCATATCACACATCACACAGTAAATATATCTATATACACATGCAGTTTACAGAACGAATGCAAATTTAATAAGCTGCAGCAAACTCCAAAAGGTTTTAGAAGTTGACTGACAGGAAGTCTGTATTGATAAGATAATGAGCCCGACCAGTGCTGGGAGGGAGCTACTTCTGGATCAGAGGGAGGATGGAGTAGCCGAGTTTAGCTACAAGGTGAAATACAGAATTAAATACAGGTCCAGATGAGTGAACAAGTGAATGAGCAAGCATTTGAGAAGTCCTTGTCAAAAGCACCGGACCCAGTTGAGCTGAACCTCCAGGGGTAGTCAATGTTTCTTGGTCCTTGACATGCACAGCAGGTATCAGATGACAGGTTGATATGGGACCCTGATATTGAAATGTTAGATGTTCATCAATTTATTGGGTCCAGTTGAGGAATTTATACCATTTTCTTGATCTGGTATGCTGAGTACATGCTTAGACTTTATCCCCCTAATATCTATAGGTTAAGAACTGCTGATGCCTGGCCTACAGGCATTCTTCTCTCTCAAAATGGACTCAAAAACAATTGTAAAGTGGAGTTTCCTAGGGTAAACACATTCTGAAATACAATTGTTATATACAATATTTGCTATCTTAGGGTAGGATGTGGCCTAATCTCAATAAATAAGCAAAAACATTTGTAAATATTCAAATACCAGTTATTACAAGCATCTCAGCATATAGTAGTGCATTTATAAAAATCTTTAAATTATTTTACAATGTATTTTAAAGTAGTACAAATCACTGCATGTGACATAAATGTATGTATGCATATATGTAATAAACTACATATGTGTAAACTTCATATGATATAATCTTATAGGTGTTTTCATTTTCTTCTAGTGATTAATTTCCATTAAAGTAATTATTAACATAATTTGCATTTATATAGCTAAACATAATAAAAACATTCAAGCTTTATTATCCTGTCTCTCTGGTAATTAAGGGAAAACAAGACTCTGATAACATCGATTCCATAGATTTGCCTCAGTTTCAAAGATTGTAGCTATATCAAAACATAAGATAAACAACTAATTTAGATTAAACCAATAAGCACAGACTAGCTCATTGATTAACCTTTTTTTTTAGACGTTAAAATTCCTCCTAAATTAGGGTATTTTCATGAAGAACACATATCACATTAAAAAAAATCATGGATGGAAAAAGATATGTTGTAAAGTCACCATTAAAATAGCATTAACGTCACTGAATTTAAATTAAAAGTGGCTTGTATCATTAGAATTCCATTTATATTTCATTTGTTCCCTAATATCTGGACTCTTACAAACAGACATTACTCATTTGCTTTTCTTCTTACACCATTCGTATTTGGGAAGCATAGACTGATCTGCAGTGTGCAAACTTAATCAAGCACGCAAACAGCTAAATCCTGCAGAGTAAATTACAGCAAACAATGTGCTAATCGGAAGTAATGACCGAGTCGCCCCCCTTCCCCAGCCAGGGAGGTGAGTCATTAAAGACATCAGGAGTCAGAACACACAATTCAGATGAAAGTAGCTTGGGCCACTAGGGATCAGGGGCTGAAATGAAATAGAATGCCCAGAACAGGTAGAGGAATGCTGGGTTCATCAGAGAGCGTTTCTTTGATATTTCCTTTTCCCTGATGCACAGTGTCCCAATACTTTGAATATGCAAATTACTTATTATTCT
Organism: Alexandromys fortis; assembly: GCF_014885135.2. Classification (NCBI taxonomy): domain Eukaryota; kingdom Metazoa; phylum Chordata; class Mammalia; order Rodentia; family Cricetidae; genus Alexandromys; species Alexandromys fortis. The sequence continues at coordinate 3,901,862 of NW_026068034.1, forward strand.
CACACCTCTGTGTGGTGGCTTGTAAGCTTCTCATCAAGTTTCCTTGGTACATTGAATGTAGGTGTGGTGGTTTGAGTGAGAAATGTCCTCCAAAGTCTCATATGTTTGAACAACTGGTCCTCAGTTGGCCATACTCTTTGGGGAGATTTAGAGGCGTGGTTTTTGATGAAGTAAATCACTGGGGGTGGAAGTTGAGTGAAAAGCCCTGCCTACTTCTAGGTCTCTGTCTACATCACACTTCCAGATGAATATGTGAACTCGGGGCTGACTGCTCCCGCTGCTATGCCTATCACCTGCCTTTATGCTGTCCCCACAATTATGGACTCTATTCCTCTATAAAAATAAGTCAGTATATGTTATTCCAGGAGGGTCAGGGAATTGAAGTTGTTACAAAATGACTGGCTGAAAGAAACTAGGCTATCAAACTGAGACTCAAACTGAGACTCCCAGACCTGACCACTAAAGGAGAAGAGGAAGTCAGAAGTGGGGAGAGCCTCCAAGGATGTCAGGACCACGGGGGGTGCACCCACCCACTGAGACAGTGGGGCTGATCTATTGGGAACTCACCAAAGCCAGCTGGACTGTGACTGAAACAGCATGGGATAAAACCGGACTCTCTGATCACGGCGAACAATGAGGACTGATGAGAAGCCAAGGTCAATGACAAGGGGTTTTGATCCTACTTCATGTTCTGGCTTGGTGGGAGCCTAGCCAGTTTGGACNTGCTCCTTTATGTCCAAGACCCTCAGGATCTCCACTTTTGCTTGCTGCTGGTATTGACTGCATTAGCTTCCCTGCCTCAGGATCTGGAGCAGCCCAATCTGTGAAAGGATTTGTAATGGGAGTGTATATGTATATGTATGTGTATGCGTGTGTGTGTGTGTGTGTGTGTGTGTGTGAGTTTGTGTGTGTGTGTGTGTGTGTGTGTGGTAAGTGGCAGGCACAGTGATAGGCTGTTACTTTCTCTGTTTTTCTAATCAATGCTAATTAGGAAAGAGTTCCCTTCTTATGAAAACATACTGCTGACTGTATATGTGCGTGGGGCTAACTAAGAATTGAGTCTGGGGCTTCATGCATTTTACAGGTCCCACTAGGTCTATTAGAGAGCTATTGCTGGCTTATTAGATGAGGAGTCAATGGAAAGCCTCCAGGCCATCCATAACCACTGCCAACTTCACTGTTCACCCATTCAACATCTCATTAGTTCCTGTTCACCACTTCAGCCCGTTGAGCTACTTTTGAATTCTGACAAAATACAATTTACAATTTTAGACTTACCTCTGCATTAAAAAATAATACAAAGTTTTCCATCTCTGTATTTTTGTAGTTCTCTGCTTCTTGTGTTTATTCATGAATTCGCCATCATATTTATGTAAGCAAGAAGTCTTTCATGAGAAACCTGCTCATTAAAGTACCCAGCAGATAAGCAGCTATGGAAAACTATGACAGAAAGTTTCTTTCCATCATTTCATTTCATTTCTTTCTTCCATTCTATACTTTTTGACTGCATAATAATGAACAGGTTATTACAGACAGAGAAACTGAGGCTCAGGGAGATTTAGCAACTGCTGAAATACTGAAATTTAAAAACAAATGTTTCTTTTCTCCCATGCCTTTGCCTTTTTTATTTACATCAGTGCGCCAAAAGATAGCAATCCTGACTATGGACACCAGTCAATAAATCAAGACCCAACAAAGACAAAAGGCTTATGATCTCTCTGGAAGTTGGCTATGCATTTTCTTTTGAAAACTGCTAAGAAGGTTGAGAACCAAAGTTATTTTCAACCATGGCAACAAAGCCAAATGCATCTTATTATACTTAACCTGGAAGGACTTGCTCTAGGGAAAATACATTTGAGAGTAAGTGTCCCACTTAATTATAAAAGACTAAGAAGAGGTTAGGTTAAGAAGGGACAAAAAACAGCTGATATCAACATGCTGATAAGATGGGGCAGTCTTGTGACTCAGGTCCCACCTTCTCAGTCATCTCTACAAGATGTGAAGCCACCAGGTATTATAGGATGTGAAGACAGGTTAGTAGGTGAAAGCACTTGCTGTGTAAGCATGAAGACCAGAGTGAGAATCCAGGAAATGACCATATGCCGTCCCAGTGCTGAGGGAGATGGGAGAAATAGGTGCAATGCTAGGACTGCCAACTTAGTTCTGGGTTCAGTGAGAGATCCTATCTTAAGGGAATAAGGTCAGGACACATAAAGTCTTCTTATGGCATCTGTGAGTATACATATAGACATAAAACATGTGTCACAAACACACACACACACGCACATTAAATATTAAAACTCTTTAGCCTTCTTCTCAAAACTGGCTTCATTCAAGTTTACCAGATATCGATTAAATACAAACTCACTCTAGAAAAAAAGGAGCACAGGTACAAACCCATCTCCTTCTGCTCTTATATTCCTTTGTTTACAATACTTCACATTTTGACTGAAATCCAGGTAGCATTATCTGCTCCTTATTAAGGGCAGTCATCTTGAGTTTTCTTGCAATGAAATTCACCCTCTTTAGTCAAAGTGACTAGTTGCCAGGATAATTTGGAGAAATAAACCCATAGCTTATTCAGATATTTTTTGAGACTAAATGGGAAACAGTTGCCTTATGTGTACTGATACATAAAAGTGAACAAAGCCCAGTTACCTTGATTATAATGTTAAAAGTATAGTATTCACTTAAAGTAGTCCATCATTGAAAGGCTAAATCTAATAATATGTGAACAAATGTAGGTTGACATAAATTTATAGAGATAGAAGAGCACCTGTCCATGGCAGAACTGCCCACTGCTAAAATCTAAATTACATTCTTATCCCAAATTTAGCCTACAGAATAAAGTCCAGCTTCCTTGGGGGCTTTTATATTTATTTTCCTATAGAGCCTGTAGCTTGTCAAAGTTTATTGAACCCTAGCTCAATTCAATAAAACACAGTTGTTTTTCTATTTTTTCTATGAATACTGACTTAAATCAAAGCCATCAATTCCACTAAAAGCTACATCCAGCTATTTTGTTTGGTGGTTTTAACTTCTCAATTTTGATCACTGGAGGTGAAGTCTCAGGTCAGCTTCAGAATGGCAGCATTTGACATTCGCACTTTGCTTGACTCCTTCCCCCAGGTGAGTGATCCAAGTGTACTTCAATTTATTGTATGTGACATTAACAAGATGAGATCTTTATTGTCCTCACCCACAAAAAGGGAAGTGCTTCTGTTTCTAAAGGTCCTGTGGCAATTTTTATTCCTAATTACTCTCTTAGCTCTTCTTCAATACAGTTCCACATTGATAATGTCTTTTTTTTTCTACCAGACAGTTTCATCTTGGAATAAATCTCTCAAGTTAGCAAATAAGAAGAGGAGTATAAAAGAAAATTAAGAATGAGGAAATGTCTCGGTGGGTTAAGGACTTTCTGTGCAAGCATGAGGCCTCCAGTTTCTATTCTGCACACCTATAAATAACTAAACAGGATATACCTGTAGTCCAAGAATTGCAGGCAGAGTCAGGTGGGTCTCTAGGGCTTTGTCAAAATAGCAAACTGTGGACTCAGTAGAAGAGCCTGCCTTTGAAAATGAGATGGCCTGGGTATAAAAAAGCCTGGGAAAAAAACAGTCTCACTGAACATAGCGGACAAGGAGGACTACTGAGAACTCAAGAACAATGGCAATGGGTTTTTGATCCTACTGCACGTACTGGCTTTGTGGGAGCCTAGGCAGTTTGGATGCTCACCTTACTAGACCTGGATAGAGGTGGGTGGTTCTTGGACTTCCCACAGGGCAGGGAACCCTGATTGCTCTTTGGACTGAGGAGGTAGGGGGACTTTATTGGGGGAGGGGGAGGGAAATGGGAGGCGGTGATGGGGAAGAGACAGAAATCTTAAAGAAAGAAAGAAAGAAAGAAAGAAAGAAAGAAAGAAAGAAAGAAAGAAAGAAAGAAAGAAAGAGAAAATGAGATGAAGAGTGACAGAAGAAGGGAACCAGAGTCAATCTCCAGTTTCCAAAAGAGCATCATATGTATGGAGTATGAATATATTGTATATGTGCACATGTGCAGGCAGGAGTGTGTGTGTGTGTGTGTGTGTGTGTGTGTGTGTGTGTGTGTATGGTGTGTATGGTGTGTATTCCAGACAAGGTGTTAGATGCTCTCTACCCCTCTCTTCTTTGTTTCTTTGAGGCAGGGTCTCTCACTGAACAAAGATCTCATGTTTTTCTTGTCCAGCTAGACTGGCAGCCAGCAAGGTCCTGGCATTTTTTTTTCTACCTGCCCTCAGTGCTGGCATTATCAGCAAAGGTGAATCACATGAGTATGGGGATCTAAAATATGACCTTCTCGCTTGAGCAACAAGTGCTGTGAAGCTTTGAGCCATTTCTTCTGCCTCTGATTCCCTATCCTATATGTTGGTTGTTAAAACTGAAAATAGACACCTATTTGCACATAGTCTCTAACTCAAGAAAGACATTCAATCTACCTCATTAGCTGGGAGTGAGTAATATGAATCTACTTCAATTTCCTACTTGTGGTGTTTTGGTTTTATTTTTAGTTTATGTCTATTTTCTTGGAGGCAGTGTTACTTTTCTCTCCAGCTTTGCTAACACCAGTAAGGATGATTTTAGATAACAATACTTATTTGCTGTTCAGAAATATACTCACCTGAAAGGCTAGTGCATTGTAAACAAGGCATTTAAAGTTTACAAATACAATCTTGCTAAAATCTTCATCACCATTTTTATTTTGCATTTTTGTTGTACCCTCGGCCTATGTCCATCATAGATTTAAACCACACATGAGCATTTAATGATTAACTTCATCTCATTTCTAGAGTGTTGATAGCTCTTCTATCTCAAGCATCAGAGCTCAGTATGCTACACTTTCTTTAAAAATTATTTAATTTTTAAATCTCTCTCTCTCTCTCTCTCTCTCTCTCTCTCTCTGTGTGTGTGTGTGTGTGTGTGTGTGTGTGTAAAAGAGTTCAGGTGCTGTGGGGGCCAGAAGTGGGTGTCAGATTGTCAGATTCCCTGGGACTTCTGTTACTGGTGGTTGTAAGCCATCTGACCTGCATATTGGAAACTGAGCTCAGGTTCTCTGTAAGAGGACTTTATATTTTCCTCCTCCTCCGGCCTCCCATTTCCCTCCCCCTCCCCCCACTCCTCTTCCTCTCCCTCTCCAGTCCAAAGAGCAGTCAGTGTTCCCTGCCCTGTGGGAAGTCCAAGGTCCTTCCCCCTCCATCCAGGTCTAGGAAGGTAAGCATCCAAACAGGCTAGGCTCCCACAAAGCCAGTACATATATGCTGTAGGATCAAAACCCAGTGCCATTGTCCTTGGCTTCTCTTCAGCCCTCATTTTCCGCCATGTTCAGTGAGTCCGGTTTGATCCCATGCTTTTTCAGTCCCAGTCCAGCTGGCCTTGCTGAGCTCCCAATAGATCAGCCCCACTGTCTCAGTGGATGGGTGAACCACTCGAGGTCCTGACTTCCATGCTCATGTTCTCCCTCCTTATGCTCCTCATTTGGACCTTGGGAGCTCAGTCCAGTGCTCCAATGTGGGTCTCTGTCTCTGTCTCCATCCATCGCCAGATGAAGGTTCTATGGTTATATGCAAGACATTCATCAGTATGGCTATAGGATAGGGCCATTGCAGGTTCCCTCTCCTCAGCTGCCCAAAGAACTAGCTGGGGACATCTCCCTGGACACCTGGGAGCCCCTCTAGAGTCAAGTCTCTTGCCAACCCTAAGGTGGCTCCCTTAATTAAGATATATACTTCCCTGCTCCCATGTCCACCCTTCCTTTTTCTCTACCATCCCATTTCCCCAAGCTCTCTCCATCCTCCCCTTCTCACTTTTCTCTCCCCATTTCCCCTTACCCCCATCCCACCCCATTCCCAAGTTCCCAATTTTTGCCTGGCTATCTTGTCTACTTCCAATATCCCGAAGGATAACTATATGTTTTTCTTTGGGTTCAAAAGCAACTACTAGTTTTTAATGTTTCCTATTGGTTTTGACTTTAGTATGTTGTATACAAATTTTGTATGTTTATACAAATTTGAGATTGGTTTTGTTAAACCATACTGTATACACATTTCTACTCTTATTTAAGGTATTGTACCTATAGAGCTCATTCAACAATGTGTTGCAAATTCTTGACCCTGAAAGTTATTTTTACCAGCTGTTTAGGATAAAAAGGAAATGCAGATTAGTAACTAGTCACCTATTATAATTGAACTTATAGTCACATTATGTATGTTTTCAATGTCAAACAAAGATATATCTTAAGTAGTTCATCTTCAAACACCTCAGAGATCTATAGAATATGACATTTTGGATGTTGTAATAGCATGGCCTCTTTTTTATTATGACAATGAGACATTTCTGCTCCTGGCAGCACCAATGTACTTCAGAAAAGTTGGTGGGGCATCAAAGAAACTCCACATGGAATTTATTTCCTTTGTGGAAAAGGAAGCTACTGGGCAGGAAAATGCCCTTGCCCCAGCTGCTGACAGTATGCTGCCCTAATTAGACAAGCAGGACACAAAAGAAAGTGACTGTTAAACATTGTGTAGACAAGGAGTGATGGCCCTTCAGAATATCTTGCTTCACAGAAAGGTCTGTTGGTATGCTAGGCCTCTGTGCTGAAGATGGATACCCAAGATGGATACAGATGATCTTTGGATAACTGTCGAGGCAGTCAGATGCTTCTGTCATTATCCACATTTTTTGAAAACCGCTTGCTTGCATTTTGTGCTTACTAAGTTAATATCATTTCCTTCTTGGATTTCTGAGGTAGTTGAAGAGTAGATAGTTATAATTACAGTTTTCCTTGTGTACCTGATGCAAAAAGCAATCTATGATAGAAACTAAATAAGGTATAAGACTTTGGACTCACCAAGATAGGATATTTATTTTGTATGATTTTGTGTGTGTATAAAGGAATTAGTTCTCTTTATTTGGTATAAGACTTTAGACTCACCAAGATAGGATATTTATTTGTTTGTTTATTTATTTATTGTGTGTGATTGTGTGTGTGTGTGTGTGTGTGTGTGTGTGTGTGTGTGTGTGTGTGTGTACAGGAATTAGTTCTCTCGACTGTGTGGGATTCAGGACTCAAATCCAAGTTGTCATTTTCGGCAGCAGACCATCTTGCCCACTGGGCCATCCAATCTTCCAAGACCTCTAAAATAACTTTTTTATCTGTTTCTCCTCCCTCTTTCCTTTTTAGATAATTTGAAATTGGGTTATTAGATGGGAAGAGGTGTTTCTTAGTCTTACTTATCAACCTTTTTCCATCTTGCATTTAAAAATCTTGATTTATGATCAGCTGCCTTAATAACTGTCACATTTTTAAGTGTCTTATTCTTCACTTCTGAAGTGATCTTTTGTTTATCTATACCCATGACAACATATTATCTGGGTAAATCTGGACTCGTCAGTCTTGTGTCTGCTGTTGGCATCATTGTCTTGGTCAATCACATTTGGTTTCAAACTGGCTAGCTCTACCTTTGTGCTCATCTGTCTGGCGAGGATGCCAAAAATGGTTTGAATCCAGGGTTACTTCACTTGTAGTAGCTTCAGGTTTTTTTCACTTTGAGTTCTTTTATGGAAGTGCGTCTCACTCAGAAATGGTAAAGAGCTATCCAAGAATACTAGCAGATTATTCATGTGACAACCTATTTGATTGGCTATGATAAATTGTCCTTGTTTTAAATATAACTATGAATGCCCATGCTACTGTCAGCATACTTGTCCATTGGGTTTTTGCAGAAAAAAGCTCAGTGTTCTCTTTTGTTATAATTAAATTCTGTTCATTAGCTTCTGCTTACAGCCCTCAAATACTTTGATTAACATATAATGTCCAGACACTCACTGACTAATTGTTACCATGTGCATGATTTTACCCATTACAATCTGATGCATGGGAGTTGGGTATGGTATAGCCCCGGTATTATGTTCTTTTCTAAATAAGCAGACTTAGTATTGGTGCTAGAAGATAGTTAATAAAATGCATTTGGTGAAAATATATAACATGGAGAGGTAACCTCCTTGGCCTATTTTCTATCCTGAAGGCAACAATTAAACCATATTCAGAAAACAGCACCAGAGCTACATTAAATATTTGCATTCATCCAAGTTATTACAAAAATATGTAGATCTAAAAATGTGATTATTGGTTTTTTTTTTTTCAAAAGATTTTGTGTAGAACTCTTCCTCAGATTTTCTGACTTATATCCTACCCTTCATGTACAAAAGTCGAGTTGGCTGTATTGAGAGTAAAAGTCTATTTTCTATGTGTCTTAAAGAAATGAGCCTGCTGAGGGGAAAAATAACAGCTCTATAGTGGAGTGTTAAGCAGAATTTCTTCCACCTTGTTAAGAGCAGGAGAAGGTTCCTGTGGCTCTCACATCATTAGGGGGGAAAGCTCACCTTGTTGGCTATGTGTTATCTTTTGACTTTCCCTGCAGACCTTTTTTTTTTAAAAAAAGAAAAATTATCCATGTGACATTTGCTATTGAATCTGAGAAAGAATGAGAAAAGATGAGATTGTCGCTCCTCGGATCCATCTGCCTGAATGCAGCTAAGTGAGGTGGTTTCTGCACTGGCTCTTCCTGAACACAGTGAGAACTAGCTTACACTTCTCAGAACCAATGCCAATACAGAGGATTAGGCCTCCATATTCTACTAAAACGTGCTCATCAAGATATCACATGTGAATTAAACTGTCATCTGATGATAAGAATTACTGGGAGTTCACAGGGAAAATTTTTTTTTCAAATCTGTCTGCTCTCTACTAAATGATTAAAACACAGCAATATTTATCCACAGTTTCTATTTCTTAAAAATATCAACCTTTCTAATGTGGGAGAGATTGTCTGAATAGAGTACTACCTAAAAATCATCTTCAAAATATCTAAAATCTGAGTATTGCAGGAATATTAAGGAATATTTAGAAAATTATAAAAATATATGAGTTCCTAAAAAAAATTAAAAGATGACCCGAGCATAGTGATACACATCTTTAATCTTGGCACTTTGGAGGCAGAGGCAAGTGGATCTCTGTGAGTTTCAGGACAGCCTGATCTACATAGTGAATTCCAGGACAGCCAGAGCTACATAGTAAGACCTTGTCTCAAACAAGCAAAACAAAGCAAGATAAAAAACAAAAACAAAACAAAACAAAATTAAAAGACAGGTAAAATTTCACAATTTACCAATGTTTTCCACAGTAGATTGCATGTTTTAAATTTTATGTTTTTCATTTATATATTTATACTTATTGTTTGCTTACTGATTATAATTTTTGAGGCAGGGCCTTACTATATAGGTGAGGCTATATGCCAGGGCCCACAGATGTGAGGTCAGAAAGTTTAAGCTTATTCTTGTTCTCTCAATGTTGGTGACAACAGGTATGGCTACAAACAAGAGATCCTAAACTAGGGTATGGTTAATTAGTATTTTGAGTATAAAGGTGAATCTACTACACCTTGACCAAACAGCAGAGAATTCAAGTCTATTCCTGCTCTTTCAAGGGGATTGGCAGGAGATTCCAGGGAGTGACTGCTTGCAGGATACGTGGTCTAAGGGTGTAGTCCCTACATGTCCTGTCCAAACAACAGAGTGCTTGAATGAAAATACTCTTTTTACTCCTTATATTATGTTAATGAAGTCTGCTGCCCCCTTGCTCACTCCCCCTTTGTAGTGGGGTATATAAGCAGATGGAAAATAAACACGACAATTTCAGTATTCATTGAATTTACCTCCCTGTGCTGTTCTGTGTTTCTGTCTTTTATTTCTCTATATCTCCCTTCCTTTTGCTTAATAATTCTAATTCTTACTCTCTTACACTCAACACACAAATCCCATCAAGACTTGACCCTGACAACTATCTTGAAACTCATTAAGTAAATCGGCAAGCTCAATGGTAGGACCTGAACTCAGCCTCCCTACCATAGTGAATCTATACCTCAGTTCCCAACCTACACAATCACACTACTAAAATACATTGTTATTTCTGCTTTTATCAAATTACTTATACCTAAATTACATAGGGTCCAATAATAGTGAGAAATAAAAATTAAAAAGAAGAATAGCCTACTTCACTTCACAGGTCTTTGTAAAAGCTGATCCAGGTCAGATTTTTCAAAATTTACTTATCAACTTAAAATTAATGTAAAGATGTCTCATAAGTCAGTATAACGGTGACTACATTCAGTTTGTGAATGAAAATATGGAGGGTTTAGAGTAACTAGAGGGTACTGTTATGAGAAGACTTTTATTTTATTTAACTATCACCTGTTTTCCTTCATTATCTTAAAAACCCAATCTGTTATTGTCAACAAATGTGCAGAACTCCCTTTAATCCTGTTGTTTCTGTTCATCTTGTGTTCAGAACTTTCCTTGTATCCCAACCTCTTTCACTGTGAAATCTGAAGTGTTTCATCTGCTTTCTGGGTCCCAAATACCATTCTGATAACCTTCTTCTGTTTTTCTCTACTCTCTTCCAACTCAACTGATACTGATCTTTGTGTGCTTTGAATTTATCAACAAAACTGCTTCAGAGCTTCTCTCACTTTTCTTTTGTACAGCATTCTTCTCTGAGATAGCCGAAAGGTTTGCTCTTTCAAGCCATTTAGCTTTGCCTGAAAATGTCATCTTTGGGAGTTTTCAGGGTTTTCTAAGTCTTATTAGCACCATCCACATTCATGTGATGATGGGGTTATCCCCTGCAGCATAGCCAGCCACTATGAGTGCTCAGCCATAAGTAGAATATCTATTGATATCAACATACCCAATACACATAAACACAAATACAGGGAAAGAGAGGAGAGAGAGCGGGAGAGAGAGAGAGAGAGAGAGAGAGAGAGAGAGAGAGAGAGAGAGAGANGAGAGAGAGAGAGAGAGAGAGAGAGAGAGAGAGAGAGAAATACTCAAGAAGCATGGCAGAAGAGGGGCCAGAAAGAATGCTAGAGCAGGAAGATAATAAGGGTTGTTATGAAATAATGGCCTCTAGATATACTATTGCTATTATATACAGAGCTCTAGAAGGACTGTGGTTACCTACAGAGAATAAATCCAATCGAATGTGTTTTGAAACCTGATGCTCAGTGTGGTCTGGGTTCTGATCTAACTTACAATCAACATTTTCTCTGGGATTTTGAGGAAGTCATATGATATTTTAAGGCATCTAATGTTCTGTGTATTGGTGATAACAACAAATATTTTTCATGACTTGCGGAGAATTAAAGATGTGATGGTCAACTGACTTACTAGCCATAAACATAATTGAAAAATATATGGCAAATTATAAACAAGGAATTTTTTTTATTTTCTAAGTTGATATGAACACATATTCCCTGCCCCCTAGGTACTATGCTACTAAAGGGCAAATGATAGAATTGGTGAATAGATAACTATTAGTTGCAGAATGTTTTTTTTTTAATTTGACAACTAGGTCTACGGATCTTCAAATTCTCTAAATTTACATAAAATTTGATTTTAAATAGGACTTTAAGCAGAAAACATTAAACAGAACTACCAGCATACAATATAATGGCTCCTAGTTTATGTAAGTCAAAGCAAAAATCTTTAATTATGCATAAAAGTGAAAAAAAATATCTTCACCAGTTTCTCTGTAGTGGTAGCAAGTAAACTGCTATTGGCTCTGACAACATTAATATATTTTGCCTAATTAAGATGATACTGTAGCTCTACAGATTTTAATAATAGAAAGAGTGTCAGCACTACATCAGAAACTCATGCCTAAGTACAACTGTGTAGAGAACTGTAAATTCCTTCAGTGAAAATACATCTATAAGTTCTAAGCAAAGTGCAAAGAAAACTTACCAGGGCTGGGGGAGGGATGGCTTAGGGGTTGAGATTGCATACTATTTTGTAATAACATACCTTAATTTTGTTCCTAGAATCAATGTAGAGTGGGTCCCAACCACCTATACTCCAACTACAATTGATTTACTCTTCTTGTCTCTGTTGTCATTGCATTCAAGTGCACATACCTTCACACACACACACACACACACACACACACACACACTACAAGGTTATACAAAAATGATAATAAAAAATCTTTAAAAAACTATTTCACAAACTAATCAAAAACGTCTTTGCCTTAAAAATGTGAAAAACATTTTCTAAACCATGTCTGTTTGCAATAAGCCCTCGATGCTCCCTAAGTTTATGTATTAGTGACCAAATGTACCCTACACTTGTTATTTCTATAGCAACAGGATGCCTTTATGGCTATCATTTATTCCTTAAGATCTCTCTGTACTGGAAAGCATTTCCCTCTGCAAGATATTACTTATCATTTGGGGTTAAGAGACTTTCACTAGTCTGTTTTCTTTAAAACTAAGCATCTCTCCACAGACATTTTGTGTATATCCAAAAGAGACTTCTGGCCTTCAGTCAATACTTATTTGCAGTAAAAATCCTGGCATGAATTTAAATACATCTTCCCCATCATAAAGTATGCACTACCTTAGCAGGTATAGGCATCATAAAGTATCTTTGCTTGGTGCTATAACTTCCCAACTTCTATAACTTCCACATTTTCCACTCTGATAATACAGGTTAGAATACTGTCCATTCATCTATTTTCGTAGAGGTCCAATAAAATAGTTTAAACAAAATAAAAAGATTAATGCTACATTCATGTACCTATGTCTAAGAGACAAAGCAGGTTAATTACTTGGAATAATTCTTCTTTTATTTCTAGATATCTTCTCTCTTTTATGGTTCAGCCTTTTTACCATGGGTACCCTGCTTTTCCTTGTAATCAAATTGATTAATTAGGCTTCCTCTCATCATCTCAACCAATGGGAAAAAGAAAGTTAAAGTGATGGCCATGCAGCTTCCTTTTAAGAATGTAGCTTAGAAATTTCAATAATAATTTATGCCCTTTGGCTCAACTTTGATCAAAATACCATCCCAACAACGACAGATGGTAATCAGCATTGCCAATATCTAGAACCCTTCCACCCTGCTGAAATTTTCAAGGTATAGATCTGATAGACACTACTGGTAGAATGGACTTTGGCAATGACAAGGCCTTCTTTGGATTTAGGTTGATCTATTCAAACTGAATTTAAGCAGAGATGGGTTCTAACTGGGTCTGGATTATTTCCCTAAATTTTGTGTCATTAATAGGGTTTATTTGTGCCTTTCCCCGATCTCTGAGTGTTAGCACAGGGAAATCCCCCCCCCCCAGAGCAAACTCTTTGTTATTTCCCCTTGGGTTTGTGTGGGGAAATATATATATCTTGGGAGTGGAATTCTCTTGGTTTAAACTTTAGACTTCTAAAAATCATCACCCAGCCAGTGACCAATTATTGGGGGCTCTTATCTCCTGGGTTTAACAGGTAGTCAAAAGATATGTGCAGCATATGATCAAGTTAGGTTAGAGAAATTGAGGTTCAACTGTAATAAATGTGGGAAGGTTTTGACTTTAGAGCCCACTTTGGTAATGTTAAACAAAGGGAATGTAATTAGGTCTTTGATAGTACTGAACTCTTCATTGGCTATCTATTGAAGGGATGTCAGAATCATCAAGCACCAGGAGGTGTCTGTCATTTACATGTATTTTCTCAAGGGGTGTGTGAGAAAGAGAGCATTAGAAACCTGGGATGTTGGATATTGGTAGTGCTCAATAGGATGATGTGCGATGAAAGAGGTTCACCTAGGATGTCATGACTGCTGAGTTTTTAGGACTTTGGTCAAATCTCTGTGACTTATATGGGTTAGGTAGTGATATAGGGCCCTGAATGACTGGATGTGGAGAATATCTGACAAATAAGAAAGGTTGGTTGTCACAGAACAAGTTAAACTGGGTGAGGAATAATAATACAGCTAGGTGCCTGAAACTATCCAAGCCTTTACCCAGAAGCATCACCTTTCAGGATAGCCACAAACAGAATAAAATATCTTGGGGTAACTCTAACCAAGGAGGTGAAAGATCTATTTGACAAGAACTTTAAGGCATTGAAGAAAGAAATTGAAGAGGATACCAGAAAATGGAAGGATCTCCCTTGCTCTTGGATTGGGAGGATCAACATAGTAAAAATGGCAATTCTACCAAAGGCAATTTATAGATTCAATGCAATCCCCATCAAGGTCCCATCAAAATTCTTCACAGATCTTGAGAGGACAATAATCAACTTTATATGGAAAAAAAAAAAAAAAAAACAGGATAGCCAAAACAATCTTATACAATAAAGGAACTTCTGGAGGCATTACCATCCCTGACTTCAAACTCTATTACAGAGCTACAGTAATGAAAACAGCTTGGTATTGGCATAAAAACAGAGAAGTCGACCAATGGAATCGTATAGAAGAACCGGATTTTAACACACAAACCTATAAACACCTCATTTTAGATAAAGGAGCTAAAAGTATTCAATGGAAGAAAGAAAGCATCTTCAACAAATGGTGCTGGCACAACTTGATGTCAACCTGTAGAAGAATGAAAATAGACCCATATCTATCACCATGCACAAAACTCAAGTCCAAATGGATCAAAGACCTCAATATCAGTCTGAACACACTGAACCTGATAGAAGAGAAAGTGGGAAGTACCCTACAACAGATGGGCACAGGAGATCGCTTCCTTTGTATAACCCCAGCAGCACCAGACATTAAGGGCAACATTGAATAAATGGGACCTCCTGAAGCTGAGAAGCTTCTGTAAAGCAAAGGACACTGTCACTAAGACAAGAAGGCAACCTACTGACTGGGAGAAGATCTTCACCAACCCAACAACAGACAAAGGTCTGATCTCCAAAATTATTTTGTCTTTTGATTGAACACTTATATTTTGGAATGGAAAATATTTACTAAAGGCATATTCATTAATTTTTTAACTCTGTTACAAATAACCAGTGAAGATATAACCACAAATTAGTGTTGTAAAGATGAGCCATCCTTCCAGTGTGTTCTATTCTGGCCGCTGTAGACTCTGTCTATTCTTTGCACTATCTTAGGGAACTACTTCTGATAAATTTCAAAGTTTAAAAAGGCTTCAGGCCTTGGGTGCTTTACATCCTGCTGTGAGTTCCTTAATCTGATATATTCAGACAATATTCCATATGCAACTAATGGGATCCATTGATTGACGTGTATCATATTTGAAAATAATTCATGACAGAATATAATGAATGTAGAGAAAAATGAAGGTCCATTACCACACAGAGACTGAGACAATCACAGAACACACACTACATATGTATGGATTAATAATGTCTATATAAAATACCAATTCAATTATGTAACTAAGAGAAGAAATGATAAAATCAACAAAATTGGAAAATTAGGGAAAGATAATAGGTTTTTCTTTTTTCTGAATGTATAAACATTTTCTTTAAGAGAATTAGAAGACAAAATATGGATTTTACGAGTGCGTCCATCATGTCAGAGTCTTCTATATAACTTCTAGAAAATACATGCTTCCTTATCCAAAGAAAACAGAAACTCTTATGGACTGAATTGTTCCATTCCTAGTATATTTAGCTGAAAGACTCCAAACCATCGTTGACGTTCTTACACATCAATGTTTACTTTAGCACTCTTCAAACAGCTAAGTTATGGAACCCACCTAGATGCCCGGCAACAGAGAAGTACATAAGGAATATGTGTATATTCACAAAGGAAAATATTCAGCTGTAAAACAAAAAACACAAAATTTCTGTCATTTTCAAAAAAATATGGTACAACTCAGGAAAAATCACATTAAGTAAATTAATTAAGCCCAGAAAGACAAAAAATGGTATATTTCTTCTTACTTGTTGTTCCCAAATTTTATATAGATATGTTAAATTATAAACACACACATATATACACATATGTAGCTGAAGGTTTCTGTTCCACACAGTCCCATAATAATCACACAGAAACCATATTATTTACAATACTATTTGACCAATAGCTTAAGCATAATTCTGGCTAACTCATATCCTAAACTAGTCTGTCTCCATTAATCTGTGTATCACTATATGGCTGTGACTTACCAGTAAAGCTCTACCCAGATTCTGTCCCCAGTGGGGGCTACTGAATTCTCCTTTCTCTGCCTTCTTTCTCCCAGAAGTCAGTTTAGTTTTCCCTACCTACATCTACTCTGTCCTATACAGGCACAAGATACTTCCTTTATTAACCAATGGTATTCACAGCAAATGGAGGGGAATCCCATACCACCTCCACTTTTCTGCTTAAATAAAAGGAAGGTTTTAATTTTAACATAATAAAATTACATATTTTATTGTAATTTAAATAGGTATCAAACAAGAATTACAGTTACAGTAATTATCTTTTATAATAACTAAGTAAAACTTTAACTATCTATTGTTCAACTCCATCAAAGACTCCAAAAAGATATATTACCTAAGTAAACAGGAAGTGCCATAGTAAGCAACTTTCAAAACTCTAGAATTGACAGAGACATCTTGCTGCCTTGATAGTCACCCAGATAGTTATACAAAGTTCTTCTATAATGTTGGGGCATCCAATCTTCAGACCACAGGCCTATAGTATCCAGCAGAGTTTTTCATGAAGCAGGAAATCTAAAAATCTGTTCTGCCTTGTAATGGCAAAGTCCATCAGATTTCTTTTCTGTTTTCTTCAGAATGTCTGGTAGACTCTTTCATGAAGCAGGAACCCCAAAGGATTATCTCACCTTTAATCAAGTCAATCAGTCATTTCTCTGTGGGTCCTGTATATCCAGTTCATATAGCATAGCACCAAGCAGTCCAGGCAAGTGCAGTTTCTTGCCCAAATGGCCAACCAACTCCATAAAGAGCTTTTTCAATGCCCATCTTCCTCTTGAAGTAGATTGGTAGTGCCAGGAGCAGATGTGTCTCATTGTCATGAAAAGTCCTAAGTTCTTAAAACATTTTAAATGCCATATTCTGTAGGCTTTGAAAGGATTGAAGAATGCCTATCATCTGAAATACATCTCTGTACATCTAGAAAACCTAACTAACATGGTTACAAGCATGACTCTTATAGATGACTATATATTAACCTGTGTTTCTTAAATATACATTACATTTTTAAATCAGCTGCACAAACACAATACCTTAATCAAGAAAAGAAATATACATATAACAAAATTGATCATGAATTTGTATCAATAAACCAAGATCCATACCAATACAAATCTCTATAGCATATCCCTTTAATTGAAAATATTTATAAACAATAATTCAGGGAATTTGGGTATAGTTCTTGCCAAACTGCTTCCTGCTTTTTATTGAAGAAAGTATTTTGGGGGTGTTTATGTTGACCTTTTGGGGGTCTTTGTCCATAAAACCACATTAGTCAGGAATTAATCCACTGGTTCTCATCCTCTGTGGAAACAAAAGAACTTCTTTTACAAAATAACATATCCTTAGACCCCAATTTTGAAGACAAGATACCTTTAAAGTATATATGGTATATTGGTAACTTAGTTTCTTCACAGTCAAAAAACTTCAATGAAAACACATTAATATACATAATCCTGTGTATATTATAACTCTCTGTGTATATTCCATCTTTACTTATTGTGGCTTATTTTTCTTACTCTATTACTTTTTTTGAAAGTTTAATATTAATTTTATTACCTTTACTCCTCTATAGCTGTCTGGACTCTTTTATATTATATTTCCTGTCTCTTATTCTTTTTCTTCTCTGTCCCAAGCTTATATACATTTTTTTAAGCACACTATGTCTCATATAGAGGTCTTTTATGTCTGAATCTGTTCTATTGTGTATCTTAAATCCTTGTTGACCAGAAGCACTTCTAAAACTTGTTAAGCAGCTAAGTGTCATTACTAAGTCTAAAGCTGCTTTGCCTTTCGGCTCTGACCAGTTCAGTCCAGGGCAGAAGTCTGTTTAGCACAAATCATGCTCAAAGCCCCATTTTCAGGCACACTGGGGGTCTATGTTGCCATTAAGCAAGTTGTAGCACTTTGCTTACAAGCATCATTTACATACTCATAGCCAGACCTCCCAAGAGCTGGTCATGTTGGAAAACCAGGAAACCACCTTTTTGAAACCACTTGTTTTGTGTTTTGTTTTGTTTTGTTACTTCTGAATCAGGAAGACCTCTCTTAAAGATGTTTTGGCAAGCTGACAGTAAAAATGCTGGCTACAAAGAAGTTGTGCTTAACTATGTTCTTTTGTGTCTAAAATTACTTTTTAAATAACCACAGGATCTGGATGGCTGGGAAACAAACAATCAGCCTCCTACAACACGCACACACACATACACACACACACATTGTATATGTCATGAAAACAGAAGTAAAACTGTCTGGGGACAAAGAATCCAATAGAGAGACTAACAAAAAAGAAGCTAGGTTTGTATGGAAGCAGGACGTTCCACAAAGAACATTTGTCATTTGTGCTCAGAGGTTTGGAATGAGTCGGCCTAATCCTCAAAAGACCCCTAGTAAGTGCTCATCAAGATCAAGTGGCAGAAAGATGCTCATTAGAGGAGTCTTGACTGTTTTATCTTGACTTTGCATTACATCACACCATCACACAATCCAGTCTGTGTTGGGGTAGGAGGTATGCTACCACAGAGAACCAGATTCTCCTCTTCTATCCACATTCTACTCACTACAGACACCTAGTATCTTCACCCATTTAGAAAACTCAGTTGTTATACTTTTCTTGATAAACAAGATTAAAACAATAAAAAAGAAACTATCATTTCCTTTGACTTCTCTATCCTTGACATGGCTAATTTGTCACATCAAATCAAACACCCACAGTTTGTTGAACCCTTGAGTGTGGTTTCATTGTTCCAATTATTTTTAATTGTGAATGCCCTCACTATCTACAGATTTTCCACATCCAGGCTTTTATATTCACAGTGGCATATTTCTTTATAAAGTTGATAAAAAGCCTTGAACTCTAAATTGTGCTCTATGTGTCATCATGCCACAGCTGTGAGGTTTGGTAGTAAAATATGAACCAGGAGTCCACATTAGAACAAACAAGGTTATCTATCATCAAATAACTGATGAAATTAGGCCCATTTTATCACTGGCTAATTGCTCTGTTAGAATGAGGAGAGCATACAATATTCCCTTTACAGAGAGCTTTGCAACCAGTATGGT
Source organism: Alexandromys fortis (assembly GCF_014885135.2). NCBI lineage: Eukaryota > Metazoa > Chordata > Mammalia > Rodentia > Cricetidae > Alexandromys > Alexandromys fortis. The sequence continues at coordinate 3,920,961 of NW_026068034.1, forward strand.
GTGGTACCTGTGTTAACACTTCAGGCTATGCAAATTTCTATAGTAAATGTGAACATAGGCTTATTCCTCTCTCTTGATATTGAGTACCACTTATTCATTTGCCAGACCCTGTCCCATGTATTATGGAAAGGCAAGAATAATCTGAAATTGCTTCTTAAAAAGGTTTGATAGTGCACATAGGGAAACAAATGTGTCATAAGCAAGTTTGTGAATGACATGCTATGGATATGACATGTATGTGAATGGCATGTTATGGATATCAAGCCTTTAAAGGGGAGTGAACATTTTTAGTTGCTATATGTCATCTGTACTACATATAAAAATATGGCAAGGATACCTCCTGAAAGAAGGTTCATTTGTCAGTTATTTATAACACTCACCAATTTGTGAAAACTTGTACAACCCTTTTGGATGTCAGTGTGGCGATTTTTCATAAAACTGGGAAACAACCGTCCTCAAGAACCAGTAATACCACTTTCGGGTATATATCCAAAGATGTTCAATTGTGTCACAAGGACATTGCTCAACTATGTCCATAGCAGCATTTTTTGTTATAGCCAGAACCTAGAAACAACCTAAATGGATATGGAAAATGTGGTACATTTACACAGTGGAGTACTACACAGCAGAAAAAAATGACATCTTGAATTTTGCAGGAAAATGGATGAATCTAGAAAACATTATTTTGAATGAGGTAACCCAGACACAGAAAAACAGTTATCATATGTACTCCCTCATAAGTAATTTTTAAACATCAAGCAAAGAAAACCAGTCTACAAACCTGAATCCCAGAGAACTTAGACAACAATGAGGACACTAAGATATCTAAATGGGAAGTAGAAAGTAGAAAAAGACAAGATCTCCTGAGTATATTGGAAGCATGGGCCTTGTGGGAGAGTTGAAAGGAGAGGGGAGAGGCAGGGAGAGGAGCAGACAAAAATGTAGAGTTCAATAAAAATCAATAAAAAATAAAAAAAAACAAAGTCTTTTTGAGGTGTAACATTCAAGAAGGTGCTAGATAGAAAAAAAAAGAACATAACTTTACAGGAACCATAATACATATCTATATGCAGTATGTAAAATCTCAGAAAGGATTCAATCCGGCAGGAGGTCTTCTGACCTCCACTCTGTGCCCTGATACAAGAAATCCCTCCAAAAATTGATAATAAAACCTTTCCTTTCTGATGTGCTATTTCCCCTCTCTATGCTGTGAATACCATTTGTTAATAAACTGTCTTAATGTGTGATAGGGCAAAAGAGTAGAACTTGGTAGGGAAAACTAAAGTGAATGCTGGGAGAAAGAAGGCAGAATTGAATGAGAAGGCATGAAGCCCTGATGGAGACAGATGCTGGAACTTTACCCGGTAAGCCACAGCCTAATGGTGATATACAGATTCATGGAGATGGGTTAATTTAAGATAAGAGTTAGCCATAAATATACTTACACTATTGGACAAAGAGTATTGGGAATAATACAATTTCTTTTTTATTATTTTGGAGCTGAGCAGCCAGGAACAAACAAGCAGCATCCCATAACACCTTTACCTATCACATTATAACAGAGAAACACAAAAGATTTGAATTCTGCAATGAAATAGTAATAATCAGATTACATCAAAACGGCCACATATAAATGTATCACATACAATGAATGTGGCAGCATGCAAATTGAACATTTATCCCAATAAATATTATTTCAATGATTTTCTGGTAATCATTTAAATTGATTTTTGAATTATGAGTGATGAATGGCCTTTAATATTGCCTTCATTTTTAATTTTTCTTGTGGATCTTTTCTCAACATGGACAATAGACCACTTTGTTTCTTCTTGACATTTCTGAGGCAATATTTTGTAAAGTAGCAAAGTACCTTCGGTTGGGATGTGAGGAGACAGCTCAGGAGGTAAAGTGCATACTGTCTAAGCATGAAAACCTGGCTCAGGCCTAGAGCCTGGGTGTGATGCATCTGTAGCCCCAGGACTGGGGAAGCCACTAGGAGCCACGTGGATTCCAAGGACCCACTGGCTAGCCCATCAACCTGCAAGTGAGAGCTCCAGATTCAGGAGAGACTATGTTAAAAATACAAAATAGAGAGCAACAGAAGTAATTTCCCAAAATCCATTTCTGACCTTCACATGTTCAGACATAGGTGTGCATGCCTACATACACATGTGCTTAAGCTACACACACATATGTGGTGGTGTATGGGGATGTAATCCCTTTTTATTTGATTTTAGTGGGGAAATCTAATCTTGCGTTTTCAGAAAGCTTTCTGGGATTTATTGAACACATATTATGTTCCTGCATGGGGATGACATAAAGGACCATCCTAATGAAATTAGGAGAGGTATAAGTCACCACTGTCATGTCTCTTAGTGAACCCCTCCCAAACACACAGAATGATATGAAAACCACAGGCTCTAGGGAATATGTTGCTTAAATGAAGTAAAACAGCCACTCTGAACTGCATCCCTGTGAACCGCTATTTTCAAAATTTGCAGTAACAGTCATGAGAGTAAGATGCGAAGTATTAATATTCTAAATATGCAGCATCTCATTCTGCTCATAGACAAATATTTGCTACATTGGGATTATGACATATATAGAACATCACCCATGACTTAACTTGCTTCCTTAATTACAGCTACGTATGTTTATTACTGGTTTGCTCATAATCTTAAATACTCCTTAAGATGTTGTATCTTAAGGTAATTTGATTCTAATTTCAGATGCTAAAGGTGTTAAGAATACAGTTTTTCCTGTTGCTTCTAGAAGTGATGGGCCAACTAAAGGAGAAAAAAGCTAAGTCAAATGACAGAGTAATGGTTCTCCTGTCTATCATATAATTATGCATACATAGAGTATCAAGGGGAAATACTTTTTATTTAGTGTTAGGTAGAGATCACTCTAGAAAAAGGAAAAGAAGAGTTCTTTATCTTCTGAGCCTAAAGAGAGAGTTTTTTTTTTTTTTTCTCTATGGATCTTCCTCTTTCTTCTTAAGCTTGGCCACATTAGTTCTTGCATTCTCATTTTGTGTTAAGTTCAAGGACTAAACTCTTTTCAAAGAGCAGACGACTATGGACATATCTTTTCCAAATTGCTTCTAATCTTCTCTTTCTACAAACACCCATATGTTTCTTTTTAAAAACACACACACAATTTTTCTATGGTCCCACATAAAAATGCATAACTTGAGACTAAAATTGACTAAAGCTTACATACTGCCAACATTGGACTAAATTTGTTCCCAGAGACTAGATTTTCTCCCATAGTTTATTTTCATACCAGTATCTGAAAATTACATAAAATGCAAACATTTTTCAAAGTTTTACATAGAATTACTTTATTTTGTATTGTCCATTGTTATCCTAAATGGCTGTGGATTTTGTTGGTTCTATTGAGAAGATAGTCTCATCAGTTTTGGTTCAAGAGGAAAATATGAACCATTTGGGCTCTTTAGTAAGAAAAGATCCATTTTATCATTGATGAAATACTAAATAATGCAAGACTGTAAAGTGGGCATATGACCTGAAAGCAAGATGGTGCAGATGGCACAAGAGAAGAGTAGTAGCATACATGAATAGGAAGATGTAAAAGAGTGGCAGAACACATGCCCAGCATGCATTCTCAATGCAATCTCTCTCTCTCTCTCTCTCTCTCTCTCTCTCTCTCTCTCTCTCTCTCTCTCTCTCTCTCTCCTTATATTCCAATGAGAGTGAATATATGATTTATCAACTATTCTAAAAGATAAAATATTTGTGTGTTCAATAATGGACTTTTTAGTGTTGTTTAAGGTCACAGAAGGCAGGAAACCATGGTCATATATGCTTCACAGCCTTCCTAGAAATGACTTGAGAGGCCCTGAGGCCAAGCAGACAGTTATTATGTATCTGACAGTACACATCAGGAAGCCATATGAGACTTGTGTGTCCAACCAGAAGGGACCAGTGATAAAGGAATCAAGCTGAAGAGACTGGGATGACTGTTTAGGAACAAGGATATGAGCAAGTATTTCACAACTGAATTCTCTGAAATCCAGGCATGTGCTTGAAAATAGGAACATAAAAAATTTAAAAGGGTATAAGAAGAAATAGAACAAAGCCAAGTATCTGAGTAGCAGTGTTAGATGCATGGGCTTTGCTTTGAGTATTCATTGCCTTTTAATAAATCATTGACCATTCAAAACATCATTAACTCTCTTTTATATTGAAACATAAACAATATACAAATGCATCTGAGAAAAATAATTTAGTTTGAAAAGAGAAGTTTCTAAAACCACTTCTGGGAATGAATATCTAATCAAATACTCATCAAATATTATCTTGGTTTTTGTCTTGAAACTTTAAAAATTCTAGCATTATTGCTATGGAAACCAGACAAGAAATTCCCTAGGAAAACAAGAAACATATCTCTAACAAGAAGTTATTATTTAGTGAGTTTTAGTATTCACACATTTATAATTATGGAGGGTATCTGCTCTGCAATTATTTATTACTAGGATTACAATCACTAACCTTTACTTACTAGCAGAAAGCCTTCCTAGAAATGACTTGAGAGGCCCTGAGGCCAAGCAGACAGTTATTATGTATCTGACAGTACACATCAGGAAGCCATATGGGGCTTGTGTGTCCAACCAGAAGGGACCAGTGATAAAGGAATCAAGCTGAAGAGACTGGGATGACTGTTTAGGAACAAGGATACAAGCAAGTATTTCACAACTGAATTCTTTGAAATCCAGGCATGTGCTTGAAAGTAGGAACATAAAATATTTAAAAGGGTGTAAGAAGAAATAGGACAAAGCCAAGTATCTGAATAGCAATATAAACTTGCAAGCATCATTAAAGAACTTGAGGCAAGAGGTTTTTATTTCAGACCTATTTATGCTGTGTTAGTGTAGATTGTCCACAGACCCTGAGTGCAGAGGGATGGAAGAGCTGGGCACCCTGAGTGGCCTTCACAGAAGTCACATTTCAAAGGCCACTGTAGCTGCTGAGGTCCAAGAAGAGAAAGTAGACAAGTTAGCCATTACATTTCTGCATATGGAGATGCAGATGGAGACTCTGGAAACTATTGCTCATTCTTTCTTCCACTCATCTTGTGCCTCTATCATTTGGCTTCAATTCCAATACATTCTGTAAGATATATTGCATCAAATTGTCTTTAAATGTAAACCCAACTTTTTAATCTTAGGCATAGAGACATGAAAACCTTCCATTAACATTTTAGTAACATATACCTGTGAGCAAAGATTTGAATTTGCCTCTGATTGTGGCTCAGAATTTACCTGGCTGAGATGATGAAGGAACAGAATGTATGACTGCATCTTCACTCCAGGATAAATAGCAGGTATCTATTTGAAGGGCAGATGGACTGAACAGGTCTTAAACACAAGACAGACACATGGAAGTAACCAAATAACACCTCTCAAACATTTATGTCCTCTCAGCATCTGTTCAAGCTAAGGCAATTATTTTGTTTCTCTGGATCCCCTTCCATGTTACCCCAATAAGTAAAGACTAGGAAAGACAAGAAGAAGTAGTGAGTTCTGATCTTATTTTTATGAAAATCAGATTTAGAAAACCTGGTATTTTGGAACACAATTAGAACAGTGGGGGAAAACTATGAGGAGTGAGAAGTCAGGGGATTTAATCACCATTCAAAATTTGCAAAGTGTTCTTACACTATCAGCAACAGAAATGACCCTGAGGGATAGGACATTGTGGGTAAAGGTGCAGTGCATAGTTGATGAACAACCCCTCGGGAAACACAGTCTACATACCACACATGGGTTTTATCTGTGGGAAAACGGTTTTCATCTGTTCCAGTACCTATTTAAAGCAGGATCAATCTTTTAGTACTGTAATACTTTCTAATGAACAAGCCATTAGCTGTTCAATGTTTCAGAAAGATTTGCAATTGTTGGATATACATTCTATTAACCAACAGTAGAGGGAAGGAAAAGTTCTATAAGGAATTACATAAAATCTCCTTTTCCTGAGTTGTCAAAAGAATAGTGGAGAAGAACTTGTGAATAAAGTGCTTCAACTTTCAGAAGTGAAGTTAGATGTTGTGGATGGACAATAATATAATTTAATGTACTTAATAGCTACATTTATTTGAATACCTTGTCTCTAAGCTGGTGGCATTGTTTAGGAAGATTATGAAACAATTAAGAAAGAGGTGGAGCCTTGCATCAGAAAATGGTTTTGAGTGGCGGGGCATAATGTAGAAGAAAGTTTCTGTCCCTCTTGGTCCCACAGCCATTCAGTTCAAAAGAAACACACAGAAGCTTATATTAATTATAAACTGTTTGACCTGTTAACTCAGTCTTATTATTACCTTCTTCTTACAACTTAAATAAACCCATAATTCTTATCTACGTTTAGCCACATGGCTTGGTACCTTTTCTCAGTGCAGCATTTTTAGTTTTCTTTCTGTGCATTTGGATGGCAACTGCAGAAGGAACCTTTCCTCTTCCCAGAATTCTCATAGTCTGGTTACCCCACCTATTCTTCTAGCTTAGTTACTGGCCAATCAGCATTTTATTAAACCAATACAAGTGACAAACCTTTACAGGGTACAAGAGCATTAATAAAAAGCACTTTCCCTTTTTTATTTTCAAAACAAGAACTCTGAATCTAATTTTATTTGTTTAGCTTTTTTCCTGACCATTATCAATAACAACTTGTAACCAACACTTTAAACAAAGACAAACATTTGTAATTCATTTCTTTGGGAATGTGGGCGTAGTTTTCTGGGCTAATTCCTGCTGATTAGGGCTAATGATAATCTTATGGAGACCCAGAGAATATTTAGGGTTATGGTCAAGTCCTGACTGGTCATGACTGGAGTATTCTGTGAGGCTGGATCATCTCAGCCAAAAGTCATGATGCTGTTCTGGATGTAGAACTCAGAGGAATCTGCAACAGAGGTGCTCTAAAATGTTGGATCAGCTGAGACATCTGTTCCCACTGGATATTTTTCAGACAGTCTTCCTTGAACAAACTTCATGTATCTTAACCTAGAATTAATCCATAGCCTCCCATTTCCTGCAGAAGCAAAAGAAAAACCTCTTTTCCAAAGTAATATATCTTTTGGCTTATATTTTGAAGTCAAGACATTTTAAAAATATATAGGTTAGTTTAATCCAGGAGAATTTATAATTAAATGTCTTGTAGAAGCCACACATAATAGCATAGAGTATCCAGATTCTGTGTGTATTTTCCATCTTTACATGCCTTTATTTCTAGCTCTATTTCTTTTACTTTT
>NW_026068034.1:3929625-3964342 GCF_014885135.2 Alexandromys fortis
TCCATCAATACATGAAAAACTAAAGCCATGTTGTACAACAAAATATGAATTTCAAATACTTGTCAAATGGAATTTATTCATTTGTGGGAATAAAGAAATTTATCAATCTACTAATTATTTTTTGTCTTTGTTTAATTGAGAGACTTTGTCTTAAAAACATAAGAGAGCTAGAACAAGACACCTGACACCTTCTTTGGCCTCTACATATATGCTTGGGTATATAACATATATACAGAGAGAGAGAGAGAGAGAGAGAGAGAGAGAGAGAGAGAGAGAGAGAGAGAGAGATGGGGTAAGAGAGGACCCATAAGGATGACATATTGACTCACATCTTATTGACTCCCATTTCTCCTGTAGATTCTGCTACGAACTCTGGTTACAGAATCTGGCACATAACCATGTTTCTCCCTGGCATCTCATTAGCTGGACCACATTAGCATATGTGGAGACAAGTTCCTTAGAGTGGATTCTATTCTGCCCTTATTTATTCTTCATGTGATGATTCTCCATTCATGGCAGAGTTGGGTAGAACAATTGAGAAGGAAGAAGAATGTTTCTTGTCTGGTAGTGTGGGTCTGTCTGTGATTTAGCAAATAACTAAAACTACTGGAAGGTTAACATCACCATGTCTTTTCAAGTCATTTTACATGTAAGATTTCTTTTTTGAGTCTGAAGTCAGTGTTGTTACCTACATCTTAAATGTAACAGAATTGGAAAGCCTAGAGCTAAACAAGTAGATACACTTTCAAATATTTGGGTTGAAAATATTAGTGTAACAATGAGAAGTATGATCAAATAATAATTGGGGCCATGATTAGTTGAATTCAAATAGTGTAAGTCATCAGAAGCTTTGCAGGTTAGGCATGGAGTGGTCAGTGGGGGCTGATTAAACAGGTAGGATAAAATACAATTATATCATATTTATTGAAGAAGGGACATGTTCCTTCAAAGATGGAAAAGTTTATGTGTACAAGTATGGAGAGAAACTCAGATTAATATGGTTTTAATAAGGCATTCTTTTATTCATTCAAATTTTGTATTGTTCTTGGATATCTGTTAGGTGTTAGCTACAAAAAGAATAATGAAAATATTACTTAGGCCAGATAAAAGAAACCTTGATGTAAAACATGGCTTGTCTTATGTTACAGTTGTTAAAAATTTCAGGATGTTTCTATGTTGGAAATCTAGGCTTTTAAAAGTTGCTTTTATATCTCATTTCTGATTCTGGTTATCCTGTGTCTTTAACTTAAAAACTAAAGGCTGCTCAAAGTACTTGATTAACACAATGATAAGCTCAGGGGAGCATTTTCTCTCTGCAAAACTACAGACTAGATTCCTCATCATAATGCTTTCATTTCAATTGTCCCATCCAAAAGATAAATCTTTGAAGGGACCTAAACTTCAGAGACTGTCGCTATACCCTTTGATTCTATGTGTTAGCTTTCAAAAGATTTGAAATGATGATTTTAAATTATCAAATACTTGTGATGAGATTTCAAACGTTATGAAGCCAACATATCTGTTTCTAGTTTAACAGAACTAACTGTGGTTCAGCCACAAAGAGATTGGGTCCTCTGGAGAAAAGTTTCTGAAGACATTGGCCAATGCTCACGAGATAGGGACAAAACAATCCACTTGTAAATCTGTCCATTTGAGGTTGTCAAGTGACACTATGTGTCATACATTCATAGTACTTTGGAGCCCGGGGTAAACTTCTGCAATATTTTTAAAACTCAGCCTGTTTTATAGTCTCCACTTCTATCACAGATCTCTTTCACACAGCTACTTAGTTTTCTAGACATGGTTGCATCTCAGGAGAGACCAGAATCATCTGTCAAAAGCCCCCACGTCTTGCACTTGTTCTTGACTTATGTTCTCAGTCACATGAAAACCAAGGTTTGTTCCTCACAAATACTCTAAGCTTCTTTCCATCCAGAACTGAAATAACGTTAACTTCTCTATCACACTGATAACAGAAAAAATACCTAAAATTGCTCCTATTTGTTTCTAATTTATTATTATTATTATTACGAGTGTATGTGTTTGTGTCTGTTTGAGTGTAAGTTTTACTAGGAACAGTCACCTAAGTTGAATTGCAAAAGAAAGAGTCATTAACAACTTGTAATCTTCTCAAGTGGGATGATTAGGTCAGTTCGTGCTAGCAATAAAGGGGAGGAAGAGAAGACATTGTAGGAAAACATCATTTAGACTTAGTGTATTGGGCTGGAACACAGGGAAAGAAGGTAAGATGTTTTGCCCTTGAAGTTATCATGCACATAAGAGAATAAATGTAATCTCTAGAATTGAAATGAGACAGAAGGGTTCTGAGAACAGGAACACTTACATGTGAGTTTAATCTGAATAATTTCAATTTCATGAATAAGCAAAAAAATATATGTCTACAGGGTTTGAAGAGGTGGCTCAATTTGATATCAAAGCTCACATGGCAGCTTACAGCTGGATGCAACTCCAGTTCCAGTGGGTCCACTGTCTTCTTATGACCTTCACATGTATTGCATGCATGTTGGACACTTGCTTACATACACATAAAACAATCTTTAAAATAAAGAGATATGCTGCTCTAATTGATTCTTCTACAAATATATTGATATGCAATATACACTAAAAGTCTCATTTAATATTTGGTCTAGATAAAGAATATGTAAAGACTATATGACTAGAGGAATACACTGCCTTGGGATGAAAATAGATATCTGGACTTTGTGTCGACCTAAATAACCTCAACTGCTCTGCAAAAACCCATTAGAGATACAGAAAACTGCACAACTGTGCACATATTTGCAAATATTTCAGTAATTAAATCATCTGTTGAGTGCAGCTAATTGTGTAATAACTGAAAATACTGCAGTACACTTCACGTGTAAATGATTTGCCATGCTTCCGGTAGAATTGTTTCCATCATTCTGCTACTTCGGTAAGGAAATCACACACTTATATCTATTGGTTACATACACATTTTTAGTAATATAATCTTAGCTGTAAAATGCTAAGTGTGTTCATGATTGGATTGCGCTAGAGAGACACATATGACTTTATGTTTGTATAAAGATGAATCTGAAATATGGCAGCAGTTGAAGTTATTGCTCTGAGGGGCTGAATAGATGGTTCAGTAGCTAAGAGTGGGCATTGTTCTTATAGATGGCTTATTAACTTCCCAGTGCCTCTGTGGGGTTCCTCATAACTTTCAGTAACTCCATGTTTAGGGCATCTAGGAATCTGGCCTATAGGGGCAGTGCAAACACACACATGTGCACAAACACATAAATGCACACACACACATAAATAAATAATAAAGATTCAAATTGAATTTCTGAAAACAAATGTATCACTGTCAAGACTGGGGTAGTGATTTAATACACACATGTGTAAAAAGATAATCCTAAAACCACAAAATGAAATTGTTAAAATGATAGAGTAATATTTTCTGGGGTGTACTAGAATGTAGTTTCAAAATAATGGGCTTCTTACTGTGTGCTTGTTTTTAAAATCAGTATCACCATGCTTATAGTATAACAAAACAGTATTAAATAAACCAGAAATTCATATATGATTCATGTTACACCCAATATATGTAGCTCTGTATGTGTGTTAGCATGTATCTCCAAGTGCTATAGATATGTGTATATTTTGTGTGCTCCAGAAGAAAAACAATAAAAAAGTTTAACACTGGATTGAAGCTATGAGTAAAATTATTTGTGTGTGTGTGTGTGTGTGTGTGTGTGTGTGTGGTCTGAAATCAATATTAAGAATGCTCACTCAATCTCTTTGCATCCTATTATCTGAGCATGGTCTCTTCCTGTATCTAGATTTTATCAGTTTCACAAGATTATGTGGATTTGAAGCTCTAAGGGTCCTCCTCCTTTCTTTGCCACACCAGGACTGGTATTTCAGACACATGCCACGACATATGGCTTTAAACATTGGTGCTGGAGATCTGGATTTGATTCTTCCTGCTTTCCCAGCAAGCTCTTTGCCTACCAGGCCTTCTCCTCTGCCCCATTACCTGTTATATACTTTTTACAGATGTACAAATTTTCTAAAATAAGCAGCTATTAATGTTTAAATTGGATAGAAATTACAATGCAGTTATGAAGAATAAGAGCATTTAAGAATATATATTAATTGATCTTTAACATAAATTAATTAATATATTTTATATTAATTAATATAAAATATAAAGCCTCATACTTTCTTTAGCATGTATAAAACAGTTTAATCTTTTAGAAAATATTTACAGTTAAAATGCATTGGAGTTTTCTATATAATGCAGAAAATACATGAGTCATTATCCTACCAAACAGACATTTTATAATTTTTCAAAGATCTTTGGGGTATTAATTTATGAATAAATGTTTAAAGGCTATTTGATTGGCCATTTTCCTATGTCTGGTATCATTTGAAAGCTAGCGAGTTTCAGATTGGCAATGCGGTCTTAATTTTTGGCCGAGCTAAGCAATAGTCTCTAGACCCCGAATTCCACTACAAAGTGAAGAACACACTTGAAAAGCCACCTTTCAGAAAGAGCCCTCATTATTTTCCTTAGAACACAGCCCAAAAGAAACACGAAGTTGATCCAAGGGTTCTTGGCTTTTCACCTATCCAATAATCTCAAAGATCTGTTTATCATTTCTGGTAATCCAGGTGGATTTCAAACACAATTTATGTAATATTTTTATTTAATTCTTACAGTTTTCAAATGTGTGAATCATTGGATAGGTGTGGAAAGCTGAGTACAGAGGGATACATTACCTAAAAAGAAGTGTTCTGCACTTAGCAGTCTAATGCCATATCATTTCCTCCTGATCAGAGTGATTTACCGCCTGCTAGCCCCCAAATTAGGAATATCACTACTATTAGTAGATGGAGGTAGCCCAGGGAGACAAGATGGAGAAGTTTTAATTATCTACTCATTAGTACCACCTTCATAACCTTTGGCAAAGCCTTTCATTCCATCACATACAAAATATAGAAGAATTTCTCCTTTCTTCCTGGAGCATGATTGTGACCTTTGTAATGTTCCACAGGTCTTCATAGTTCAATCATATATAATTATGTGATTATATGACCATTATACAATACATTGGAAAATCATAAGGGTAGAAAATGCCAGGAGGGTGTATTTATTAAAATAATTATTAAATGTCAAAAAAAAAAAAGAACACCGCTAAAAAAACCTGAGGAAATTTTTATGGCCAGTGAGATGGCTCAACAGGGGACAGTACCAGCCACCACGTTTGAGGCCTGCTTGAGAAAGGACAGGGTCATGACAAGTTTTTTTCTGATCTTATCTTATGTGCCGAGGCATGTATACATCCCTTACCCCAAATGTAGTGAAGTTAATTTGGGGGAGGTGGTTCAGCAGTTAAGGACAATTGCCGCTCTTGCAGAAGATCAGAATTTGGTTCCCATCAGCGACATTGGACAACCTAGAAATTACTGAAACTCCAGATTCAAGAGATCCAGAGCCTTTTTCTGGCCTCCTTGAGCACTGGCATTCAAGTGAGTATGTAGACATAATAAAAAATAAAATAGCCGGGCGATGGTGGCGCACGCCTTTAATCCCAGCACTCGGGAGGCAGAGGCAGGCGGATCTCTGTGAGTTCGAGACCAGCCTGGTCTACAGAGCTAGTTCCAGGACAGGCTCCAAAGCCAGAGACAAACCCTGTCTCAAAAAACCAAAATAAAATAAAATAAATTTGGAAAAGAAAAAGAATGAAATGGTAGGGAGCTGGACCAGCAAGTAAGAGTTTTTGTTCCCCACGTGTAATGGCATGGGTTTGAATCCACTGGACCCAAATAAAAGACTGGGCAAGACCTGGAATTCCTATACCCCCACATCTGTAAGACAGAGGGACAGTTACAAAAGTGATGTGGGAATCCCCTCTGTATGCTGTGAGTATCATTGATTAATTAAAAAAATGCTTTGGACCTATAGCAGAGCTATAGGGAAACAGTGCTAGGTGAGGAAAACTAAGCTGAAAGGAGGCAGAGTCAGGGAGAAGCTATGTAGCCCCCACCAGAGACAGATGCCAGAACTTTAGCCGGTGGTGATATAATTAATAGAAGTGGTTTAAATGCAGATGCAAGAGTTAGCCAATAAGAAGCTAGAGCTTATGGGCCAAGCAGTGATTTAATTAATACAGCATCTGTGTGGTTATTTCGGGGCTAAGGGGCCAGGAAATAACTAGCAGTCTCCTTACTACACAAAAGTATCGTTGAAAATTGCTGGCAACCAATCACGTTCCAAGTTGAATAAGATATACTGTCTGAAAGGAATAAGAATGATACAGATGGACACTAAATATCCTCCACTCAAGCATGCATACAGGTATGCATACCATACACAGACACACACCCAAGCTCAACTTCACAATTAAAAATAAATAAAATTGAAATTTAAATGGATTACTCAAAGATAAATGTTTTTATTTTTGAAGGCTAGATTACGTAGTTGTTATTTTAAAAGTAAGTCCTATGCTACTTTATGAGCACAAATCCTTCTTCACATAGATGACATCTCAGTATGTTCCTGTTGGAGTCTGTGGAGAGAGAGAGAGAGAGAGAGAGAGAGAGAGAGAGAGAGAGAGAGAGAGAGAGAGAGAGAGAGAGCCACTGTAGAGGGTTGTGGCCTGAATACTGACTCTGTATCCATTTCATAGGTGAGGCATGAGCTGAGCAAAAGTCCTCTTTGACATCCCTTGACAATGGTGAGGACATGTGCTGTTCATGCCATGTGTGGATAGGAAAACTGTGCCACACAGCGTTCATGAGTACATCAGGAACTGGACTTGAGAGCGTTTGCAGTACAAGTCCACAAGAGTGAAGCTGAAGCAATCAGCACAGAAGATTAATAAGAGTTTAAGGAACAGAACAGCCAGTCAAGAACTTTCGAGGCAAAGAGAAACAAGGAACTTTAAAGTGTTAGTATAATGTATGAAATACACTTTTTTTTCTGGGCACAGAAAAAGCCCCAACTAAATGAATCACTAGAACATGAAACAACAATTCAGTAATAAGTATAAAAATAGTAAATAATTTTGATCAATAATATTATTCAACCTCATGCTAAGAAATGATCTAATCTACATGGCAAGTAGAAAAAGACAAGATCTCCTGAGTAAATTGGGAGCATGGGGACCTTGGGAGACGGTTGAAGGTGAGGGGAGAGGCAGGAAGGGAGCAGAGAAAAATGTGAAGCACAATAAAAATCAATAAAAAATGCTGTGGTTTGGAAAAAAACAAATGAAAATTGCACATATATATACATATTAGTATGTGTTTATGTGTTTGTATAGGTATGTATCTTAAATGTACCTATTCCTAGTTCATTGTATCTACAGAAATTTAAAGCAGCAAAGCCTGGACAATATCAGCCACTGGATAAGAATTAGCAATATGTTAGCCTGAAATTATCAATCAAATATAAAGGAATATCCATCAAAATAACAAAATTTGTGTGGTCTTTCAATACATAACTTATTTCTTGGTGTATATGCCAGAGCAGTCATTATCAATGTGTGTTAAAGACAATGATTTTCATTTTCATTTTTTTAAAGAACAAAACTGAAGAGAATTTTAAGGTCCACTCTTAAAGGATTGGTTGAATGGACACAGATTTATCCAAGGCTTGGAGAGAAATACGACTAGTTAACGTTTCCAAAAGATGTTGGAAAACTTGGCTCTTTAGAAGATTTATTGTTACTACTATTACTTAAATATTTATTTTTATTATTTTAAAACATTTATTGAATTTTAATTTTGTGTATAAATGCATGTGTCTTTGTGAGCATGTGACACATGTGGGTACCCTTGGAGGCCAGAGATATTAGTCCTCTGGATCTGGAGTTACAGGTGTTTAGGAATACTATGAAGTGAATACTGGGAAATGAACTCAGATCCTCTGTAAAACTCATATGTGCACTTAACTGCTGAAATATCTTTCAGGACCTTATCAAAATTTTAGTGCATGTGTGCTTTTTACTTTGTGTGTGTGTGTGTATTTGTCGTGTGTGGTGTGTAGTGTGTGTTCACATACAAGGCATTGTGCCTGTGTGCAGGTGTGCAGGAAACAGGACAGTTTTGTGGAGTTTCTTCTCTCCTTCCACGCTGACAGTTGTGGAGTCAGGTTACCAGTTTGTGTTGCAGCATTCTCCTGGATAAGTCTTCCAGCGACATCTGATGTTCCTCATCTTTTTAGAGATAGTTGTTCAATACTTCCTTTAATTCTTTCCCTTTTCTGTTTGCACAAAGCATTTTAAAGTTATAATCAACACTAATAACTTACTATTTTTAGTAATATTTTTGTGCAAACCATCTAATTTAATTCTAATCCATTGGGATCTCTATGTCCAGTTCCCAATAAAACACATATCTGGTGTGGGAGGTCCTTATGTCTATGTGTTGCTTTTATTGGTTAATGAAAAAAAAACTGGATTTGCCTATAGCATGGGAGAAGGAAGGTGGAGTCAGGGAAAAGTGATGGACCTGCCACCGGAGTCAGACATGCCAAACTTTGCTGGTAGGCCATGATCTTGTGGGTGGTGATGCAAAGATTAATGGAAATGTGTTAAATTAATATGTAAGAGTTATCTAATAAGAAGTTAGAGGTAATAGACCAAGTAGTGTTTAAATTAATACAGTTTGTGTGTGATTATTTCTGGTCTAAGCTAGCCAGGCAGCCAAGAACCAACAAGCAACGCTTCTTACTACACATATTTTTCGTTCTTTTCTCTCTCTTCATTAAACAACTTATGCTTTTGTGTGTGTATGCATTGAATTATATATGCTAACTTATTCTTCAACAAATATCAGAAAGTTAGCTATATATATTTCTTAGAAGCATTCCACATCATTGCAAAAATAAAATTTATATGCAAGTACCTTTCCTTACATATGTTTTTGTCCAAACACTGTAGTTAGTTTCTCTTGTTACTTCTAATAAATCTGATGGTGTATCTTTCAAATCTGCTTTTGCACTGGTGTTGTGAACAATTCTAGCACAGCTCATTTTATTCCTTAAAAGTGTGTGTGTGTCTGTGTGTGTGTGTAAAATATACAGGCAGGGCTTTTTTTCTAGTTTTGAGGGGGAGAAGTCATGTGTCTGCTAATTCTCTGGGCCCACATTACCCTTTAGAATGAATACCTAAGGACTCATGGTCAGTTCTGAGTGTATCTTTTCAAGTGGAAGTCCAGGCTCATCCAGATGTTTCAGGACACTGCATTATTCTTGAAGCCATTTATGTTCACTCCCTGAGCCATAACTGACTTTGGTGATTAGTTCTGAAGGTACAAATGAAATAGAATCGATGATGCATTTCTGATCCAGACTTGGATCAGGACACACCAGCAGTTTCCAACTGGTTGCTGGGCATGTGACCTCTGTAGCAATCCAGCTCCCCGTGGAAAGGATAATTATCTAGAGAGTTTCATATTTCAGATGTCATGGACTCTGGTGGAATTATCATCTAAGCTCCCAGGTGACTGCTAACACCATCTCTACTTCTGCATAAAATGTTCAGAGGATTTTAACCCAGTAGACGCTGACCTCAACTACAGAAAAGACTGTGAGTGGGAACTTACCACTCTGCCATTCCCAAATTTCTCCTGTGACTCTAGTTTTGGGACTGAAATAGTTACTTGAAGTAACTAATTTTGGGGGTGGCTTGATTTGCAACAATTATAAATGGAACTCTTTTGTAGAGAAGTCGGCAAAAGGCCCGGGTCTCTAAAACTGTGAGAATAAATGTGGAGAACAGACTGCTTCACTTTGGCTGCATATGACCTAAAGCCACAAGCAACAAAAGCTGGGATAAATAAACCATATTGTATCAAGCCAATAAGGAAGCCATCAACAGATGGAAGGCAAAAGATTTAGAATAAAATATGTCTGAACAATACATCTGGTAAGAGGTTAGTATGCAGAATGTGTAAGCAGCTCTGACAATGTCAAAGTGACAGAAACAGCCTCCATAGAAAGCAAGCAAGATACTTAAAGGATGTGTCAAGATAAAGCATAATGGCAGCTCCTGGGGTGGTCAAAAAAGACCACCACTAGTTATAAGGACAACAGACACTTAAACCATTATGAAACACCATCCCACACATGTTAAGAGTGCTCATTTTCAAGGGACAAAAGTACAAATCTTGTCAAAGGTTTGGGTACCGTATTTATGAAGACAGTATGGAAGTTCCTCAGGCACTAACCACGGCACCACTGGTACTGGAGTGATGGCTGTTGATAAAGTGCTCACCACACAGACACAAGGACATGAGTTTGGATCCTCAGAGTCCATGAAAACATGTGGTGAGATCATCTGTATTTGTGTGTATGCAGTCCTAACATTGGAGGGGCAGAGACAAGTATCATCCCAAAAGAAAGGATTTAGGTCAATACGTAAATATCTGTACCAATTCTTTATAGAAATGGATAATTAATAGAAAGAAATATAAGTGATTGTCAACTGAAGTCAACACATAGAAAATATGGAATGCCTTTAAAATAGTATTCATCCTAATAATAGGAGAAAATCCTATTTTTGTGATGACAAAAATTAACCAGGAATTATAATATATTTCTAGAAATGAGCAAGACCTAGCAAGATGTAAATGGAAGTTTCTCTCCTGCCTGTCAGTTCTCAAATAATCACTCTGAGGCTAAATATTAATTGCAAACTGTTTGGTCTATAGCTCGGGCTTATTATTAACTAGCTATTACAACTGGAATTAACCTATTTCTATTAGTTTATGTATTACCATGTGGCTGTGGTGAAACCTTACATCCTGCTTCTTTGGCAGCTGCTGGCATCTCCCTGACTCTACCCTTTTTCTCCCTGTATCTCTGCTTGGATTTCCTGCCTGACTCTACTCTGCCTGGCTATTGACCAAATCAGCTTCTTTATTAATCAATGGTAATAAGACATATTTACAGCATATAGAAGGGCATCCCATATTAGAAAGATTAAAATGTCACGACACCATTGAGTAGTGTAATAAAAAATGATGAGTTCACAAAATGAAGTATAGGATAGCGTGTTTGGCTGATGCTGGATAGTAAGGAAAATGTGAGGGTGGTTGTAGTGATGAGCTGTGGGAAGGCCTGCTTTCCTGCTGCCTGGCTTCTGTCTGCCCTGGCTAACTTATGCCCCAAAATAACAACACACAAATTGTATTCATTTAAACACTGTTTGGCCCATTAGTTCTAGCCTTTTATTGGCTAGTTCTCACATCTTGATTAACCCATTTCTAATAATCTGTGTAGCACCACTAAGTGGTGGCTTACTGAGAAAGATTCAGCATATTTGACCTGGTGGCTGGCTCCATCACGTCTGACCTGGAGAGGAGAGGCATAGCATCTGCCTAACTTCACTTCTTCCCAGCATTCTGTTCTGTTTACTCTGCCTATCTAATTTTCTGTCCTATCAAAGGGCCAAGGCAGTTTCTTTCTTAACCAATGAAAGTAACAAATAGACAGATGACTCTCCCACATCAGGTGGTGGTCAAACTAATATTGGACGTCACTACATAGCAGTCAGTTACACACTTGAGCATTGGAAAAAGAGGGTCTTGGGGCTATGTCCCCTAAACATAAGTATGTGTGGTAGTAGATATTGTAAGCAGTTTGATGTAGCCATTCCACAATACATTAATCAAAACATCAAATTGTGCATTATTTGGACTACTTTTATTTTTTTCTTTCTATTTATTAGGTAAAAATCATCTAAGCATGTTTTCTGTGCCTCTTCAAAAATGTCTTCACTTTTTCTCTAAAAGCTACAGCACATTAACAATATCATCAGAGATTTTTTTTTATTTTGTAAAATTTTGGTGAGGATCTAAAATAAGTGATTTTCAAACTTAATATTTCTTGTACATATTGACATATATGTCAACTTTTGAATTTCTGTTTCTGTGTTGAAATAACATTATCATTCTTGTTCTGTATTATCATTTTTATCCTTTATACTTGGTTAGATAATCTCATATTCTTTTTATCCAAATTTCTAAGATAAAGTGCTTCAATTCACTGTGAAAATTTTTCCCATTTAGCTTACCAATTTTCTTTTATCTATATTAGTATAATTTGCTATATTAACATATTTTATGACTTCTTTTTGCTTTTTGTACAATGTGTGTTTTCTTTTGAATACCAGTCATTTATTTAGAAATAAAAACACCCTAAAAATTTTACTATTAATGAACATTAGGATTTTTTTCCAAAATAGTAATTAGAAATTTGCTTTCTTTCTGACTTCTAAGCTTTTTTAAAATAAATTTATTTTAAACTAGCAATTTAAAACAATTTTTTTCACAAATTGTTTTACTTTGATATGATTTATTTGTGATAATGGATGAATAAACACAGATGGATTGTTTATAACTAAACACCATTACTCACATTAAGGCTTGGTTGTTATGTGTGGCTTCTGATAGATGCATACACTGTTTCATGGTCATAAATATCTTTACTGGTTAATTTTTCCTGTCTTTCCTTGTGTCACTCACCTGCCAAAGGATGCCTTGGCCATTTCAAGTTTGGGGCACTCATGAATCAAGTAACTGCAGCTATTCTAGTGCAGGTTTTTGTCTAGGTATAAAGACTTTTAATAGTTTGCTATGGAGTCTTAATTTCTGAATCTTACGTAGGAAAGCTGCTCAACTGCTTTGCAAAATAGAAGCTTATTTTGTTACAAATCTTTGTTACTATATAAATAAGAAAATCATGAAATCTAGACAATGGATTGTTCTCCTGATAAAAGAAATGAGCTAAAAAGAAACCAATTGTTAAAAATCATTATTATTTTACTTTACTTTTAGTTATGTGTCTGCATGAAGGTATGTTTGCATGATTACAGGTAACTACAGAGGCCATGAGAGAGGTTTGGATCCCTTGGGATTGGAGAGATTTGCAGACAGTTGTGAGCCAACAGGTGGGCACTGAGGAAGGAAACCATTGTCTTCTTTAAGAGCATCCAGTTTTCTTAACCATTACTCCCTCTCCATCTTCCTGTGTTTTAGCGTTTAGTAAAGTTATTACATTTTAGGGCTCTTTCTAATCATTTTATTTTTTACTTGGAAACATTCAGGTTTTATCTCAATTTTTGTAGCTTTGTTTTTGATTCAATATTTCTCTTTAAATGTATGTTAGGAAAATTTGAAAGAAGTTAATAAATTGTAATAATGAATATTCTGAAGAAGAATAAGTAACCATAGATAAAGACACTCAGTCTATTACCTCATTTCCTTGTTTTATGCTTCTTATAATTTCTTCTTGTTCTATATTTTCCTATTCTTTTACGTGTGTGTGTGTGTGTGTGTGTGTTTATACATGACAATATTCATGTAGAGGTCAGAGGATAACTGGATAACTATGTGGGATCTGGGAATAGAATTCAGTAAATGTCCTTATATACTGTGAAATCTTGCTGGCCCCTTCAGTCCTATTTTTATCATTAGTATAATGATTTATTAAGTTAATTGAACCTAGAGTTCTTAATTTGTGAACATGCATATAAAGACATATTTTTACTTTTTTATAATTAAATGAAAAAAATTAGTTCAATTTAAATTTTTACATCCACATTTTGTAAACATATGAATTTTGTTGAGTTAATGCATGGTCACTTTGCTTTCTGCTGCTTATGGTTAATTTTAAATTTCTATGTATCTGATACTTTTAGCATTAAATATGTGCATTGATTTGTAAAATTAGTTTATATCATATTTGACTTAGTTTAAATTTGCATATGGAATCGAAGCAGATGAATTCTAAAATATATTAGCTTCCTGTGATAGTTGCTTACAAAATTATGTTTTAACTCTGCTTCCTGGGAGTTATATTTACTTTTATCTCATAAATCTTGTTTAGGTGCATTATTCTATTTTAGAATCTTTAGTGTTCAGTCCTATTATCTTTGTCTATAAGGTTTAGATGTTTCATTTTTTTTTGGGTGACTCCACATTTTTTGCTTCAGTGTTATCAGAACATTGGCTCCTAAGCTGTGTGCTTGATATAGACTCACTGACCCAGGAGTCTGAAGAAAATTGATGGTTAAGACATCCAGGCAGAAACAAGCAAACCAGTTTTGAAATTGCTGTCTCTGTATGACTCCTTGTTCATGCCTAATAGCTGTACTCTGCTTTGGTGAGCATATGTACTGGGCAAAGGAAATTATAAACAGCCCCCTTGGTTTCTGGCCTTTGGATGGCAGTACTTCCACAATGTCTAAACAAAACTATTGGCAAATATATAGATGATATTTGTGGCTTTATTTTATTATTTACTTTCATTCTTGACTAATTTTACACACATACACAATGCATACTGATCACTCTAACCATCCACCTCATTGCTGTTCCTTCCTCTCCCTCCCATTCCATGCAAACCTCTGTCACATACATGCTTATTAATTTTGTTTTGTGACTCACTGAGTTCAACCAGAGTGGGCAATGATAATGGGTTGGAGCTATTCAATAAAGCCTGGTGGGCTTGGGGATGTATATGTAACTAAATACAGTGATTATCCCTCTCCCAGAATCTAACAGCAGTTTATAGTTTAACATTTAAGGGTAAGGTTTCATGATCTCTTTCTTCTTACATAAATGATTGAACATAGCAACAGTACTGTGCTCACCTAGGGCAGGTAGCCATGGGTGTGAGGTAATGAGTACAATGATTGTCTTGTGTCTAAAGGATAGCATTTCACAGACCTTTATTTTGTCTTCTGACTCTTGCATTCTTCCTACACACCCCTTGGTAATGATCATTATAATGTGTTAAACACAAAATTATATTCCTATTTATTTTCTAACATAATGGAATGGCTTTGAATTATAACATACTGATATTTAATCCTGGAACTGAAAACTAGAGAGTGTCCTGCTGCCCATAATACCCTCTTTGAAGATATACAGAGGTGTCAGGGAGTCTGAAGAGAGGCATTTAAATTTGGACTCAAATCCAAGCTACTTAAATAACAATAAACTGTAGTGACAGTTGAATTCTAATGTAATATTGCTAGGGTCTTGTTTCTTCTTAATTTTTTGAAATTAAAATATTTTATTTATGCATATGAGTGCATATAAATATATACATATATATGTATGCATGAATATGTGTATCCAACTCTGCATATGAGTACAGTGCCTGTAAAGGTCAGAGAGGCTGTTGTATCACCTGGAACTGGAGTTATAGGCAGTTGTGAACTACCCTACTTAGATGGAGGGAACTAAACTAAGGCCCTTTGGAAGAGCAACAGAGGCTCTTAATTGATGAGCCTTCTCTCCATCCCCAGGAACCTGTTTCCTTAAAAACATCAGTTTCTCCATTATATTAACAAAGTTTCAGGGAAAGAAAGATTCACTTTTCTTATGATTCAAACTCAAATGCACTCAGAGTCTTGTTTTCAATGTGTGCTCCCCAGCTTATATCATTATTTTGAAGAATCAGGAACCTTATGGGAAATGAACCTGAGTAACAGAAGAAAGGTACTAAAGGTGAGCCATTTCAGGCAAGCATCCCAGACCCTACTTATCAAATTTTTGCTTCCTAGACTTCTCTCTTGTGAGGAGCCATTGCCTCTTGTTCTTGCTACCAAGGAGAGAGACATTCCTATCACTTTTCCTTCCCCACCACAACTTGCCAAAATCTTTCTGAAACACCACACACACACACACACACACACACACACACACACACACACAAATACACTTGATGTGGGAGGTCTTTCTGTCTATGTGTTGCTTTATTGGTTAATGAATAAAAAACTAACTTAGCCTGATAGGGCAGAGTATAGCTATGCAGAGAAACTAAACTCAATGATGGGAGAAAGAGGGTGGATCAGAGGGAAGCCATGTAGCCCCATCAGAGACAGACACTGGAACTTTACCGAGGAAGCCACAGCCTCATGGCCATACACGGATTAATAAAGATGGGTTAAATTAAGATATGAGTTAGCCAGAAATATACTTAAGGTATTGGCCAAACTGTTTTGCAAATAATATGGTTTCTGAGCGATTATTTTGAGTCTGGGCACCTGGGAAACATACAAGTGGCCTCCTACTAGAAATTGGTACCCAATATGGGGCTGAGTAGATCCGTGTAAAATCTGAGTCTGGGCAGCCAGGAAATGAACAAGCAGCCTTCCTACAACGAATTGGCACCCAATGTAGTCAACTAAGAAACAAGCACAGCTTAACACCATGGCTCCTTGAAGAGAGGATTTCCTGACTTGGTGGTAGCAGAAAAAAAGCTGTGCAGTTTTGAAACAGCAGTTTTCTGGGCCATGCTGCCAGCATGAACTCTGGTTCTTTCAGGAGGCCGAGCATTTAACTGGGGTTTGTGGGCAGTGTGCTTCAAGTTACTTGGTAGCAGCATAGGCCAACTGCTTATCAAAGTTGAGGTGGTGAGGATGGCTCCCACCTGGTAGTCTCAGAGTCAATAAACAAACTTCCACCATGTTAGACTGGGCAGAGCAAGCAGAAAGGGCTGTATTTGCCCTAGCAATGCCACTGCTTAAGTTTTTAAGAAGCACTCCTGGTCAGAAAAGGATTACAGATACACAATAAAGACAAATTCAAATGGAAAAGACCTCTAAATGGGTCACAGTGTTGGATAAATGTTTCTAGGCTTGGGAGAGAGAAGAAAAAGAGTATAGAGAGTTACAAAAAGAAGTAAATCATTAAAAAAATAAAGCAAAGTTTTTAAAGAGACAGATTACAGACAGTAATAGACTAAAAGTATTAAAGAAAAATAAGCCACATAAAGATGGTAAATATACAAAGAGCCTGGACTCTGTATATTATTGTGTTTTCTTTAAAATTTTTGACTACAGAGAGACATTTGATTCTGGGAACTGCTAAGTAAACCAACATATATGTTTCAAAGGTTTCTTGACTTCAAAATTTGATCTAAAAATATGTTGCTTTGGGAAAAAAACGGTTCTTTTGTTTCCACAGAACATGAGAACCTATGAATTTCTTCCAGACTAAAGATGTTTAATGGACTAAGATCCCCCAAAAGGTTGCCATGAGCCTCCCCACCCCCAAATACTTCACTCAAGAAAAATCAGGAAGCAGTCTGGAAGGAACTATACACAAATTCCCTAAATGATTGTTTTTTAAATGTTTGCTTACATTTAAATAGGGATATGCTATAGATATGGTATAGATCTTAGTTTATTGATACAAATTTAGGATCTATTTTGTTGTATGTCTATTTCTTCTCTTAGTTAAGGCATTGCATTTGTGTAGCTCATATAAAAATATAATTTATAATTAAAACATAGGTTAATAGTCATTTATAATAGTCAAGCTTGTAGTCATGTTAGTTAAATATGTGGAGATATATTTCAGTTAGTTAAGTATTTTTCAAGTCTTTCAGAGACCTTCAGAATAATATGGAATTTAAAATGTTTTAAGAACTTAGAGTACTCATGAAAATGGGACACATATGCTCCTGGTAGCACCAATTACTTCAGGAGGAAGCTGGGCATCAAAGAGGTTCCTTATGGACTTTGCTAGCCTTTTGAGCAAGAAACTACTCTTGCCTGCACTTCTTGATGCTATGCTGTATGAACTGGACATGCAAGAAAGACCAACTGAGAAATGACTGCTGAACTTGTCTGAAGGTGAGACAATCCCTTGGTGTTTCTGATTCATAAAAGAGTCTGAAAAACACTCTACAAGACAAAAAAAAAGTGACTGACAAACTGTCAATATAGGTGGAAATGTCTTTGAATTTTCCTGCTTCATGGAAAAGTCTCCTGGATACTACGGGCCTGTAGGCTGAAGATGGATGCTCCAGCAATGGAGAAGAACTTTGGATGACTGTCCAGGTAACAAGATGTCTCTGTCAGTTCTCAAGTTTTAAAAGTTGCTTACAATGTACTTTTTACTTAGGTAATATTATATTCTTCTGGAGTCTTTGATGGAGTTGAAGAATAGATAGTTATAGTGTTTGTTAGTTATGATAAAAGACAACGCATATATAAATATTGCAACTATAATTCTTACTCTATACATGTTTTGTTACAAGTAATTTTACTATGTTAAAATTAAAACCTTTCTTTTTATTTAAAGAGAAAAGAGGAAATGATATTGGAGGTCCTTCTGTTTATGTGTTGCTTTTATTAGTTAATGAGTAAAGAAATTTTATTTGCCTTATAGGGCAGAGTAGAGCTAGGCAGGACAAACTAAACTGAATGCTGGGAGAAAGAGAGAAGAGCAGACCAAAGCCATGTAATCCCGCTGGAGACAGACGCTGATACTTTACCTGGTAAACTACAGCCTTGTAGAAATACACAGATTAATAGAGATGGGTTAAATTAAAATATGAGTTAGCAAGAAATATGCTTAAGCTATTGGCCAAGCAGTATTGCAAATAACATGGTTTCTGAGTTATTATTTCATGTCTGAGTGGCTAGAAAATGCACAAGTGGCATCCTACTACATACACACCACTCTAGATGCTTCGTTAGGCATTTTGTCACAGTCATGAGAAGAGTAACTAATGTAGTATCTAAATAATTTGTTCTGCTTAAAGAAATCCTTCTCTGATCAAAGGTTTAGAAAAAAAAAAAACAGGATTATCTTCCTCTTCCAGCGCAGAGTCTGAAAAGCTAGTGTTTCAATTGCGTGGCTATTTATCCTACTACATTACAAAAGTACTGCTTGTTCAAAAAACAGGAGCAATATCTTCTGCTGTAGTTGAAAGATATTTTTAATAAAACTTTTATCAATTGAAATGAAAAAAATCAAATTAATGTACCAGAACAATATAAAAAATAGTAGCTAGTGATTTGCAATTTCTGGTAGTTATTTGTGGAACCTAATAAATCTCAATGTTTCTATTTGTGTCTATATCTCAGACATTGGCCAAGGAAGTCAAAAGCCTACATCAATTCTTATTTGAAAATTGTTGGTATTTCTCCTAAAGTTAATCATTAAATTATTTTGAGTTTGTTGTTGTTGTTGTTTGTTAGGTTGCATATCAAAGCTACATAAATGACAGATATAATATTTTTGGGTTTTATATTGTTTATTGATTAATTTTGCTGTTTAACAATTTTATGCATATGTATCAAGTATTCTAATTCTCCTCCTGTACCCTCTCATGGCTTTTCCATTCCCACACACCTGCTTTTCTATCCTTCAGTCTGTATCCCAGACTCCTGATTTTTGGCTTTATTATGTGGCCCATTTAGTTAAACCATGGCCATCTGTTTGACAATTACATTGGAACTATCATTTGCAGACTGATAAGGTCATTAGCAGGTACATAAAAAAATGGCAAAACTTTCTTCTCTTCCACCCCTGGTTGCCTCCTCCATTTATACCTGATTGTTGAGTGTCCCGTTCTTTGTGTTGACCCAGTGCAGGAATCCACAACTGCTCTGAGTTTGTGATTGTACTGGTTGTGTTATGCTCAGAAGACTTTATTTTAGAATCATTACATAGAAAAATTAATCTAGCATAGTTACCTTTCTAACACATGAGTGTTCAGAAATTATTCTACCACAACACACTAAACTTATGGCACAATGTCTGTAAAACAATATAGGTAAAAGTTAGAAAGAGAAGATTTGCCATCAAATAGATGTTGGCTTCAGTGCCTAACAACTTAACTTTGGTATGCTCCTATTGTACAGAGAAGTCATGTAAGTCAGTCTCAGTTTCCTCATTAGTAAAGAAAAGCTAATAGTTCAAATTGACACTCATGTTTGTGGTATCAGAACTTCAATATTCCTGTAATGCAGTCACAACCACCTTTTCCACCCCAGTTCTCTGCCCTTTTTTAACATCTGATCAAGTCATGGAGAAGATGAAGGAGATCCCAGCAAAGGCATATCACTGTACAAAACACAACAAAAGGAGAACTGCCCTAGTTTCAATTTTTGTTATGATGATAAAACATCCTGGCAAAAAAAAAAAAAGGAAGAAAGGTTTTATTCAACTTAGAGTTCTATTATAGTCCATCACTGAGAGAAGTCAAGGCAAGAACTCAAGTAGCTAGTCACATTGCATCCACAGATAGGAGCAGAAAGAAACAAAGGGAAGAAGTATTGGCCTACTTGTTTACTTAGCTGTCTTTCTTCTCTCTTATACTGTTCAGAACCACCTACCTAAGGAATGTTTCCACCCACAATGGCCTGAGTCTTCCTGTACCTATTAAAATTCAACACAATCTCTCAAAGATGGGCCCACATTCCAACCTGGCCTAGATAATTATTCATTTATTCATTAATACCTCTTTCTTAGCTTCTTAGGTGATTCTAGGTTGTGTCAAGTGAACAGATTAAAATAACCACCGCAAGTACATTCTGGTTCTTTAGAGATTTTAATATAAAAACCCAAAGTGGAGTGGAAATCACCCTGGGATACTACATTTGGCTTTGTATTCTTCTAGGGGTCTGAAGATACCCTTATTGACCACCTTTTATCATATTCACAATGGAAGAGGATTTCTAAGATTATGAACAAGCAAAACTAGAGGTGGCAGGAGAGTTGAGGTTTATTCAAAAGGCCCCTGAATACTTAGTTTTAGTGAAGCAGAAGTGTATGAAACTGGATTTCAGAGGGACTGGCCTTCTACCTCAGGTTGACCATTAAGTGGAAGAATCTTTAAAAACTTTACAAGTTCCCTTTGACATTGCAGTAGTATTAGAGAGAAGCATAAACCAAATGAAATTCAGTGTGTGTCTTCCCTTAAGGATTTATGTTTGGCCTGAACTGATGGTTTAGCTGTTAAGACCACTCACGGCTATTATAGATTTATTTATGTTTATTTTATTTGGAAGAGTATGTTTCCTGCTTATATGTATGCACACTTTACTAGTGTACACAGAGACAAAAAGAAGGTATTCAATTCCCTGTAAGTGGAATTTCAGAACATGCTGAAAAGCTATGTGGGACCAGGTATTCTGCAAGAGTACTTAAGCACCAAGTCATCTCTTTAGCCCCAAGAGAACTTGTTGCTCTTATGGAGGGTCTGAGTTTGGTCCCCAGCACCCAAATAAGGCATCTTACAAATACGTGTAACTCCAGTTGCAGGGATCTGACACTGCTTTCTGGCCTTCACAGATACTACACTAACACGTGTGTGTATGTGCACACACCCACACATAAATTTAAAACAAAAGATGTTTTAAATAAAAGTACATTTTAGATAAATAATCAAGCAAAACAAAAGTACCACACAGTTAAATTTGTGAACTTTTTAAATTAACCATCTCATTTTGGCTACTAACTAAAAGATGCCGCTCTGTACTGTGCCTAATCATCACCACCTTCAGTACAAATGGACTCTGTATCTTGAGGTAGTTAACTCACATTGAACCATGCTGAGAATCACTTATCAGTTACAAATCACATACTATAGTCAGTGTATTTTTAAACCATCTTCAAAGAGGGATTGTTTGGAGCTGCTTCAAAGGCAGCATTCCTCCCTGTCCTTATATCAGTACCATTCTCTTTATTGAGTGTCTCATACAGAATTTCTATTGTAGCAGCCACTCCCAACTTCTAGTTAGCAATGTCAAAGAACTTACATTATACTTATAAAATGTTCTAGCCTGGAAAAGTGAATANTATATATATATTACTTCTTTCTATTACTCCACTAATCCACAAATAACAGTGTTTTAATAGTACCATAGTGAAAAGTTCTGGTTTTTCCTAACAATAAAGAGAGTTCCTACAAAAATCAAATAGTGGAAGAAACTCTTATAGGCTTTCATGCTTCATTAATGTTATTATTCTATCACGTTATTATTGTTATTGTGTGTGTTTGTCTTTGTGTGTATCTCTCACTCTGTGTGTGTGTGTGTGTGTGTGTGTGTGTGTAAACTTCAGAAGTTAACCTTAAGTGTCAGTTATCAGTCGTTATCCATCTTGAGTTTTGAGGTAGAGTCTCTGAGCTTCAGTGTGAATAAGCTGGCTGGTCATGGAGTCACACAATCCAATAACCTGTGCCTCTAAAATGCTGGTATTATTAGTGCAAATCATCATGCCTGGCTGTTCATACATCAGACTCTGCTCCTTGTGCTTAAACAGTGTGTTTCTCTCTCCCCAAGATCATATTCCTTAATCAGCACACTTTTGTGACTGAGTTCTCCCATGCCAAAGGTTACTGTGGATTCTCTGGTGATGTGTGACAACACAGTGTTGGGCAGACTCAACAGATCACAACTCACACAGCCTACATATTACTAGCATGAGAGCCTAGGAGCACCAACAATGCAAATGGACATGTGATGTTTTTGTACTCCTATTGAATATGATTCTACTAGTGTGGATCTGCATCTTACTCCAATATCAAAAGCCTATAAATAACTTTTCTGCATGTCTATGAGTTGAATGTTCACATATTTATTGTGGGTGGAAATAAAGCGAAAGGGTAAAGAGAGCATGGAGGCAGTCGCATAGATTTAGAATTTAAAAAAAATAAAGCAGGGGCTGGAGAGATGGCTCAGAGGGAAAGAGCACTGGCTGCTCTTCCAGAGGTCCCGAGTTCGATTCCCAGCAACCACATGGTGGCTCACAACCATCTATAATGAGACCTGGTGCCTTCCTTGCCAGCAGTACATTGTATGCTTAATAAATAAATAAATCTAAAAAAATTAAAGCAGTGTAGGAGGAAGTGATCAACAAAACAGCATAGAAGCAGAAAAGACCAGCTGTGTTTGGACTGAATATGGTCCTAACTCCATATCTCAATGGGAATGTGTGGCTAATGATATTGACTCCAAATAAAATCAGTGTAAAGGTTAGGCAGGAGAAATGGCTCAGGAGTGAAGAGTGCATGCCAACACTGCATAGGACTCAAATTCAGTTCCCAGAACCACATGAGGCAATGTTCTATAACTACAGCACCAGGACATGTAATACCCTCTTCTTGCCTTTGTGGGCATGTGTTTTCACACATATGCAAACATAAATATACACACAGACACACACAGACATTCAATAAAGTTAATATTTAAAATGTATGTTTTTTTTGAATTGACTTATTTACCTTAACCTAAAATAGAATAAACTTTTATTTATTTAGCATTAATAATATCCTTCCCCTATAAAAATTTAAATGATAATAATTTAATTAAAATAAAGTAAAAGTGAATATAGAAAATCCCGTGAAGTCTTAACCCTACACAAAAACTATAAGGATCTGACTAAAGTTAGGAGCAAGAGAAGTGATCTTCTCCAGGGAAGAACACACCAAGAGTTGACTAGTGCCAATCAATTGGTCCTGAAAATATATGTACAAAGAATATTACAGAGACTGAAGAAACTTTATTTAGAGACATATATGTATACATTTCACATATATGTGTGCAATAACAGTTAGTGAGAAAGAGGGCATGTATTTGAAGGAGATCGGGGAGAGGTTTGAAAAGAAAAATGGAAATGGCAAATGCTGTAATTATATTATAATCTCAAAAAAGGGAAGGGAATGAAGAAAGAAGAGAAAAGAAATAATGAGCTTGAGTGGCCCACTGCTGTGGAAACAGATGCAGAACTATCCATTACAAATATAACAACATCGCACACAATAAGGGTTTAGCAGATTGGATTTCCAAGCAAAGTGAAATAAGGTGCCTAGCTTCAAGGAAGAAAGATAATTTCATCTTCTCTGGTTCTATTTTTAAGCTGCCTAGCTTTTTGTGGTGAATCAGATAATGTTGTACCTATTTTAACTTTTATTTTTATCAAGTCATTATAATAAAACAAAAGCCTCTAGCAGCAGATATTCTATTTTCATGCAGATCTTCTTATTAATAAAAGGTGAGCAAAGAAAAATTAGAAAATGTATCTGTAAGAAGCTGCCTCCTTTTGACGTAAATTAAATAGCATTTAAACAATCCCAGTTAAGTATGAAGTAATTTTTGCATTTGGTTCTTAATTGATCAAAGCGGGGGATTTTCTGAAATGTATGTGGGTGCTCCTTCTTTCAGTTGTTCTTCTTTTTGGGGATTTATTTCTCATATGAAGTCAATGAAATATATTAAAACTGCAAACAAAGTTGGCTTTTTAATTAGGGTGTTGGCAATTATCTCACGCATTTATATGTCATTTCCTATCTTAGCTGGCTTTACCATGCATATGTCTTCAAATTACCTTTCTAAAGGAAAAAAATGCATCCTTTCCATTCTCTCATGTTATTATCAGCTGGGAGATGGTGTTAGAAGAGTGAAATAATTTTCATTATAATTGAAAAGAAAATTTCGTCACATCTCATAAGGTGAACTCAATTTTTAGTTGTGAAGATCTCAGGAGAACCCATTGCAAAAGACTGACTCTGTGTTTGGTAGGTAAAAATTAGTATTCTCTGCTTGTCTAATGTGTTAAAATAGTAGAATATCTTATTTGTTGCTCATATCTCCTGCTCAGAAAAAAAACTAGGTCCAATGAATTGGTTATTTAAATTATGATTGTAGAAACTATTGGGCTGTGGTGATGCATGTCTGTATAAAGCACTCCCCCTACAAGGGTGAGTACCAAAGCTCAGATTCCCAGAGCCCACATAATATCATGTGCAGTAAAACACATCTATAAATCTCAGAGTGCCTATGATGGGATGATAGTAGAGTCTGAAGAAAGCCCCAAAGCTCATGGCTTAGTTCGTCTGGGTTTTGAAGTGGTGAATAGGAGAGATGCTGGCTCTAAGCAAGGTATAAGGCAAAAGATAGTGCCCCAGGTCTTCTTATGACATCCAGATGTTCAGTCTGGCATGTGAGCACCTGAATTCTTACACATACATAATCGCCAGTACACACATATCACACACATGTAACACATAACACATACATATAACTCATATATATAATAAAATTGAAATATAGAATATAAGTTATATTCCCTAAAATACTTTCCAGTTCTTTCACTAAACTAGCCTTTTGCACAGATTTCTGTTTGCCAAGGTCTCAGGGCAGAGGTGAGTTGGTTCGAGCCCTGGATAACTAGACTCCACTGTCTCTCACTGCATGAATAGTGATTGACCCTATGCTCCTGGAAAAAAAACATGGGAACAGACTTGAAATATCCTGGTGATGCCAAATGCAAACATAGCTTAAGGTGTTGGTAAATATGCATAAAGAACAAAGAATTAACTTGGGAGCAGCCAAAGCCATGTTCATATAATTTTAATAACATACTATTATTGTAAACCTGAGTCAAGAAAGCAAATCTTTGGATGGTCCCCCTATGTTCCAGAAAGAAACATTAAATGAAATACAAAGACAAGAAGTATGTCATATGGCTTACGGCATGTTTGTCCTAAATTTGTCAGGGTTACTTCCTAATGAATGTGGTATTTATTAGCAATAGTGCTTTTCTAATTTTTGTTCGTTCATGATAATCACATTTCTAGTAATATTCTAATTCTTTGGATATATTTCAAAATGTCCTGCAAAAAAACACTATCTGTGTCTTAGTAAATTGCTAAGCCAAAAAATATACTTTTTCCACAAGCATGAAGATCCAAGTTCAGGTCTAAAGAACCAAGATAAAAAGCAGGGAAAGTAGTGCATGCTTGTAATCTCAGTGCTGATAAAATAGATACATGCAGAGCCTAGTGGTTGTTGACCGGCCAGCCTAACTGAACTAGCAAACTCCAAGTTTAGTGAGAGACCCTAACTCAAAAAATGAAGAAGAGTTGATGGAGAAAACATCTATCTCAATATCTGGCGTAAACACACACACACACACACACACACACACACACACACACNAGAGCTAACTGTCTTGTTCTCTCTCACATTTTGTGATTTATCAAAGAATATATGTTCCTTCCAGGTGGCTTGGCTCATCTGAGCTTCTCTAGACAATATCTCATCTTGTCTGCTATCACTTAGCAATCCTTACTACTTAAACATGCTTAAAGGACTAGGTTCCTAATGAATCTGATTAGTTCCAAAGATTTCCTGAAGCCTTTGAGTTGTTTACTTCCCGAGTTTAAATGGAATGTTTAAAGTCCTTTAGAACACCTTGTAGTCTCACCCCTTGCAAATATCATGTATTTAAGGATGTTACCTCCAAAATGAAAGGATTTGATTTAATTTAGAGTGCTCTCCAGCACTCTTGATAGAGCATTATGATCTGAATGTAACATTTCTCCCCCAGACTTATGCTGTAAACACTAGGGAGCCTTTAGAGCAAGGCTTGCTGAAAGAAGGTCAGTGGAAGCAGCTCAGAATCTGCCAGTGCTTTGTCCTAGTCTCTTTCCTTCCATTCACCAACCTATCAACAGTCCCCACTGCCTGGTCTTGTCACTGTGGGTTTCATCATACCTTCCCCTTCAATATGGACTAAAACTTATGAAAATTTGAGTTAAAACCAACCTTCCCCCTTTAAGTTGATTCTGTCTGTGCTTCAAAAGGAACCACTAGAACATTCTAAAACAGAATTCCTAATACAACTCCTTATCAACCTGTCATCAATTTCCAATACCTTATTTCATGTCTAATGTCTGCATTGTTAATATCTATTTTCTAGAAAACTGAACTCCCGAGACTAACTGATATTTTGGGTGATGTCTTAGTGGCTACCAGTTCTTCCTTTTGAATTTAGTTCAGCTCATTCATGTGACCACAGGTTACAGCATAAGACACTAGAGACAATTTGCAAATTTTCATGGACCAACATGCAAGTCGTAAAGATTTGTGTGACTCCTCAAAGTGGTGGTTGTGCAAGCCTTTAATCCCAGCACCCAGAGGCAGAGGCAAGTGGATCTCTGAGCTCAAGGCCAGCCTGGTCTACAGAGAGGGTTGCAGAACAGACAATGGTACACAAAGAAACTCTGTGCAGAAAAATGAAAAATCTAAAAGACCAAAAAATGAATAAACAAACAAACAAATAAACAAATGAAAGAACAAACGAAAGCCTACCAGTGTCCTGGCAATAGTACAAGAATTATTATAAACTAGCTAGTGGACTGGATATTTGATATGGTTTGATTACAAAATTCCCCCCATAAGTCTATTTGTTTGAATGCTTGCTTGGTCCCAGATTTATAAAGTGGTTTTGGAAAAGTCAATAGTTGGAGTCTTGCAGTCAAGAAAAAAAGTTGTTTCCCTGAAGGATGGTCACAGGTTCTATCCAGACCCTACATACTTTACACTGCCTGTTACCTGACTGTACATACTCTGTGAGCAGCCAGCATCATGTTCCCACTGCCATGTCTTCTCACCATCTCTTTGAGTTGAAGCCAGAATGCATCCATTTTTCCTCCCTTAATTTGCTTTTTGTTAAGTAGTTACAGTAGCAAGATAAATTTAATCAATAGATTCTTTTAGTTCTTCAAATGAATTTATAGCAGTTGAAACATTTAAAATGTTCTCAATTCCAGGGAATTGAGAACAGAAAAAAGTACAAAAGGAGTAAGACAGTGTCCTGCCTTGTGTGACATCAACCGAGTTTTCCCTTCTAGGACTGCACATGAAGTAAATAGAGCAGGTTATAAGACAATTCAAGGCTAAGAGAGGATACAAAGTCTTCAGTAATCATGGAGCATCCCAGGTTTGGGGAGATAGGGGTCTTCTAGCAAGAAGGAAGAACAAAATACAAGGAAAACATAAAAGGGGATTTAAATAGGAGCAATATTGTAAGGGGCATCAAAGAGGAGAATAGGACTAGATTTAATTGGCCTATAATGCTGAATTTAAATGAGGTTTATGAAAATAGGAAGCAAGAGAGGAAAACAGTCAAAGTTAACACTCAGGATGATGGGAAAGTAATGAGATAAATTTGAACCAGTTTGTAAAACACTGGCCCACATTAAGGAGAGATGGCAATGGACTACAGAGAGACAAAACCCAGCTGGAGAGGAGCTTTGATGGCCTGAGGAATTGGAAAACTAGCAAGAGCTGGAGTTTGAAAAAGAACAGGGCACACAGTGCCGTATTTCTTAATAGCTCCTGGAGGATGCAGTCTGAAGGACCAATAGTTCACCCCCGGTTATCTTTTGTGAAAGACTTTCTTTTTTTAATATCTCTACCTTTTCCTCTTATTGAAAATTGATTTTTCTCCCATATAATACATCCTGATTTCATCAGTCTGCTCCTCCCTGTCCCTCCCCACCTCCTTTCCCATCTGGGTACACCCCCTTTTGTCTTTCATTGAAAAACAAGCAAGTTTCTAAGGAATAATAGCAAAATATAAAACAAAATAAGACAAAACAAAAACTAATGTCAGAATAGGGCCAAGCAAACAGAAGGAAAAATGTCCACTAGAAGGAAAAAAATAGCAAAGACTCACTACTGCACTCAAGGATCCCATAAATGCACTAAACTAGAAGCCATAATATATATGCAAAGAACCTGTAGGATAAAAAGAGAGAAGAAAATATAAAAATAAATAAAAGAATGGGAAAGCCATTATATGGCATTATGAGGCAAGGAAAGGAACCTACAAACACATCTTTGAGTTCCTTATCTATTGGTCACCTCCTGCTGTACACGGAGACTACAGTAGCTTGTTTCTAGGAGTAGTTTGTTTCCTGGTAAAACACCCTTGAAGAAAACAAATTTTTTTATTTCTAATGGGAAGGAATGCCACAGCAAAAATCAGACCTTGTTTCCTCCAGAGGGAATAGATGCACAGCTGCATAGAACTCGGACAGTCTTGGGACATATCCATAGTGAAACACAGACAACTCCCTAAGAAAAGGGCAGGCAAAGAGACTGTGATATTAATGCCACTGCATTTGCTGAGTAACTACAAGCATGGGTAAGAAGAGCTCACGCATGTAAAATTATATCTGTAGTTTAAGAAGTAAATAGGGATTTGGAACATTTGGTCTGTGTATTGAAGAGACAAAGGGATCTCTTTTGATATTTGGGGTATTAAATAATTTTCTATTTCAAATTTCATAAAACAGAACCCAAACAAATACACCAACATGTGTATGGGTTACCATCTATTTGAGAGAGAAAAGATAATTTAAAAGAAATAATTTTAAAGACATTATGATTTTTGGAATAACTGTGTCAACCTCATCTTTTGGTAGATTTCTATGAATTGAAGTTTACATCACAGGTATTGATCTTCTGCTAAACATGAATGGATTAGTTTACCAGATTGCTTTCAAAATAAACTAATACAGTTCCTTTTATTTTTCCGTCCAAAATTTTTGTTCTGAAACAGTACAGACTTTCACTACAGTCTGATAATGTTGCTGTACTTTTAAGGCTCCAGAATAGGATCCTAGGATTCAGGAACTTGGCATAAAAACATTTTTTAAAGACCCCTTCCTCTATGCATGTGTGTGTCTGTGTGTGCTACATGTACATGTATAACTGTGAAGGTCAAAAGAGGCTCTCAGATACCACGGAGCTGGGATTCCTGGCATTTGTAAGATTATGAGTATGGGTACTGAGATCTGAACTCCAGTCTTTCACAGTAGAAACAAGCACTCTGAACTACCGAGCCAACTCACTAGCTCTGTAAAAAAAAAAAAAAAAAAAAAAAAAATTATGGACTAGACACATGGAATGTTATCTGATATTGCCCAGGAATTTTAAAGAACTGCAATGGCTTTAAGATATATATCAGTTGCAATTGCAGAAGAGGGTAGCCTTGGAGAGCCATTCACATTCTTTCTGTGATCCCTATAAGTAGGAGTAAGTGTAATTAGGAAAAAAAAAGCTTTGTCAATATTCTGTTGCTAAATTTGTCTCTTGGGAGAAGTGAAGAAAATTAATTTTGTTTGGTTTTAACTTATTGGTGAGAATTGCATGAACTTGTTGATGGGAAAGTGACATTAGACCTTACAAGGGGAAGTAAAATAAGAGGAACCGTAATCTTCTGGTGTGGCCTTATTCAGAATCTTGCTCTCAACTGATGTTCTTTGTGTTGCCTGCCTGCAGAGTACTGTCTGACAATAAAAAGGGTCACAATTTGCACACAACCCACTGCATAGAATAGGGTGTGCAGTTTAGGACAAACTTAATAATCTGTCTCAACAAATTTCAGATGTTTTGGGGGATGAACAAAATAGTCTCACCAAGCCCTTTAGATACAATTGTAAAGATATGTGTGTATTACATTTTATGTTTAATTAAAGATTTACACACACATATGTATGTATGTATGTATGTATGTATATGAATGATGTGGGATTCCCCTCTACATGCTGTGAATACCATTGGTTAATAAAGAAACTGGCTTGACCTGATAGAGTAAAATAGAGCTAGGTGAGAAAAACTAAACTTAATGCTGGGAGAAGAAAGGCAGAGTCAGAGACGCCATGGAGCTGCCACCAGAGATAGACATGCTAGAACCTTTCTAATAAGTCACAGTCTCATGGCGATACACAGATTAATGAAATCGGTTCAATTAAGATATACGAGCTAGCTAGAAATACGCTTAAGCTATTGGCGAAAAATATTGCAAATAATATAGTTTCTGTGTAGTTATTTTGGGGCTCAGCAGCTGGGGACAAACAAGTGGCCTTACTACAAAAAAATTGATGGGCCAATGTGGCCAACTGAAATCCACTTAAAACCTGAGAGAGCTTGAAAAGGAATTCTAGACACACACACACACACACACACACACACACACACACACACACCAGAGTTTCTTTGTAGGCACAATTCATTTTTAGATGGGCTCATGGCTAGCAGGGTACTGTGGCTACTTTAAGAGAGGTGCAGAAAAAAAAAACTGCTTCCTGATTCACTGGGACAGACAGCTCTAACTCTTTCTCAGAAGGTTCAGCTATGGAGCATTTAAATGGGATCTGTGAGCAACATGTTATAAACTGCTTAATGGCTAGACATACACCCATTGCACACTTGGAACTGGAGTGGTATGTGCAACTTGCAGAGGCATTGAATATGCCTCCACCGTGCTGGACTGGGTATAGTAAGCAGGTAGAGCCCTGTTGGCCCTAGCCACACTCACTTAGCATAAAAATGTGGTTCTGGTCAGAAAAGAAAGGATTACAGAAATGATACAGCAAAAAGCAGACATTGTTGCCTCCAGAAGGAATAGATACACAAACTTGCGACATTATCCATAATGATAAAATCAAAATCAAAACACACACACACAAAAAAAAACCCAGCTCACTAAAAAAAGGACTGGCAAAGAGATTGTGATAGTAATGCCACTGCTTTTGCTGAAGAACTGCCAGCATGCATAAGAAGTACCCATGCATGTTAAATTATATCTGTAGTTTAAGAAGTAAATAGGGATCTGGAACATTTGGTCTACATCTTGAAGGAACAAAGTGATCTCTATTGATATGTAGGATATTAAGTCATTTTCTATTTCAAATTTCATAAAACTGAACCCAAGCAAATAGACAAAAGTGTGTATGGGTTACCATCTATTTGAGAGAGAAACGATAATTTAAATGAAATAATTCAATGAAATTATTTCAGCCAATAGACAGCAGGAAATATTTTGAAAAAGAACTACCCCCAAATTCCCTAAATGTTTGTTTACATTTAAAAAGGGATATGCCATAGAGATTTGCATTGGTAGGGATCTTGGTCTATTGATACAAATTTAAGGTCAATTTTGTTATACTGTGTATATATATTTCTGCTCTTGACTAAGTTATTGTGTTTTCCCAGCTCATTTAGAAATGTATTGCATAATTAAGAAGTATAGGTTAATAGATAATCATTTGTAATAGTCAAGCTTCTAGTCATATTAGGTTTTCTAGATATGCAGAGGTATATTTCAGTTAGATAGGCATTCTTCATACCTTTCAATGACTACAGAAAATGCCATTTAAGAATGTATAAGAACTTAGGACTTTTCATGACAGTGAGACACATCTGCTCCTGGCAGCACCAATCTGTTTCAAGAGGATGATGGGCATCAAAGAGGTTCCTTTTAGAGTTTTGGAGTTGTTTAGCCAGTTGGGAGAAAAACAAAAACGCTCTTGACTGGACTGCTTGAAAACTGGACATGCAGAACCCACAGAGAAATGACTGCTGGTCTTGTCTAAAGGTAAGCAATGGTCTTTCTGGGTTCCTGCTTCATGAAAGAGTCTGAAAGACATTTTGCAGAATACAGAAGAAAGTGACTGACAAACTGCCAATATAGGTGGAAGTGCCTTTGAAATTTCCTGCTTCATGGAAATGTCTGCTGGATACCATGAGCCTGTAGACTGAAGATGGGTACCCTAATGGTACAGAAGAACTTTGGGTGACTGTCCAGGCAGCAAGAGGTCTCTGTCAATTCTAGTTCTGAAAGTTGTTTACAATGCACTTCCTGTTTACTTAGGTAATATTATATCCTTCTAGAGTTTTGATGGGGAAGAAGAATTTATAGCTATAGTTATAGTTTTCCTTCGTCATGATAAAAGATAAAGTAGATATAAATGTTGTAACTGTAATTCTTGCTTGATACCTGTTTTGTTATGTGTAATTTTACTATGTTAAAAAAAGCCTACATTTTATTTAAACAGAAAAAGGGAGGTGATGTGAGATTCCCCTTTGTATTCTGTGAATACCATTGCTTAATAAAGAGACTGGTTTGGCCTGATAGAATAGAACAGAGCTAGGTGGGGAAAACTAAACTGAATGCTGGAATAAAGAAGGCAGAGTCAGAGAGAAGCCATGTAGCTGCCGTCAGAGACAGACATGATGAAACTTTGCTGGTAGGTCACAAGTTTTGTGGTAAAATATAGAATAATAGAGATGGGTTAATTCAAGATGTAAGAGCTAGCTAGCAATATACTTAAGTAATTGGCCAAGCAGTGATTTAATTAATACAGTTGCTATGTGGTTATTTAGGGAGTCTGGGCAGCTAAGAAACGAACAAGTTGCCTCCTTACAACGTACATATACGGTGTGTGTGTGTGTGTGTGTGTGTGTGTGTGTGTGTGTGTGTGTGTGTGTGTATAACCCTTGTGGTATTTCTGCATTTAAAACAGAGCCAAGAAGCAATTTGATCAGTGTGCTGAAAATGAGTAAATGTTGAGTTTTTAGCTATATGCAGGGCATTCCTTGAAGGCTGAGGGGTGAGATAAAGACAATTTCTGAACCGCAGTATGGACAGGAGAATTGCAAAATACCATCTTCTGAAGAGAAAATAGCTATCACACCCACAAAGTACCATGAAAAGAAGACTTACTGGATAATTCTATTAATGATTTAAAACCATGTAATTGTTTCCTGTCGAAAATATTTTACTCTATAAGTTATTAATTTTCTTATTTCAAAGTTAGACAAAAATAATATAAAAAACAAACAAAAAAACTAGAGAAAATGTCCCTCATAAAGCCAGGTATAAAAATCTCTAATTAAATACAAAATGTAAAACACACTAAGTCCAAGTGGAACTTACACCAGGCATAAAAGATTAATTCACCTTAGAAAGTAAGCATCTAAGATAGAGCCATATTTAGAGGTTTAAAATATATGTATTTATTTATATTTATATATATGTTAGATATTGAAGAAAGTGATCCCATGGATGTTTGATGTGGGAGTGTCATATATCAATCTGTTGATTTCATTGGTTAAGCAATAAAGGAACTCCTTGGCCCTGATAGGTTAAAAGATAGGTGGGAAGAGTAAACAGGAGGAAGAGGAAGTGAGGTCAGACTCTGCTCTGCTCCCGGACAGCATGGACGGAGGCTAGACTCTTCCCGGTAAGCGCACCTTGGGGTGCTTACACACATCATTAGAAATGGGCTAGTCCAGGTGCGAGAATTAGCCTGTAAGGGCTAGAGTTCATGGGCTAAGCAGTTCTTAAATGAATACAGTTTGTGTGTTGTTATTTCGGGCATGAGCTAGCCATGCGGCCGGGGTGTTGGGGACACAGCCCCGCTGCTCATATTTCAACAGATGTTTAGGGTTTTCAGTAATTTTCTATTTCAAATTTTATAAAATATACACATTTGTTATAATATTTTATATATATGAAGAAACAGTTTGACAAAATTTATTGAGCATTTATTATTGAAAATAGGAATAGAGAGGAACTATTTGAATTATTTAATGACTCCAAAGTGAACCCTATTGATAAGGTCATATTTTATGGTAAATGACTAGATTCTTTTCTTCTCAAACTGGGAGTCATGTTAGTACATCCACTTGAAGTACATGTGCCATTGTGGTAGAAGTAGTAAGCAATGCAATAAGGTAATAAAAATAAATCAAATACATACAGATTGGGGCTACAGAGAGGACTCAGCAACTAAGTATATATACTGCCTTTTCAGAGAATTCAAGTTTGTTTCCCAGAAACTGTATGGTTGCTCACTGTTGCCTACAACTACAGTTTTAGGGGATACAGCGTCCTCTTCTTTTCCTCATAGGTACTGCACTAATATGTGAATACATACACACAGAGATACATACATATGCACATAATAATAAAAAGGAACTCTTAAATATAAAATTTTAACATAACTCCACTCACTTAATCAATAATTATTAGTTATTATTATTATTACTATTATTAATTTTGGTAAGAGCTGTGGTAGAGATAAAGAGGCAAGAGTATGAAGCTTACACCTAGTCGCATTATTAAAAAATACACTCTTTTTTATTTTATGTGCATTTGTGTTTTTTGTTTGTTTATTTTATTTTCTTTAGTTGTTGCAAAAAAAATTTCCGCCTTCTCCCCGTTTCCCATTTCCCTCCCCCTCCTCCCACACATCCCCCCCCCCCCCCCCCCCCCCCCCCCCCCCCCCCCCCCCCCCCCCCCCCCCCCCCCCCCCCCCCCCCCCCACCCTAAA
>NW_026068034.1:3964462-3981962 GCF_014885135.2 Alexandromys fortis
TCCCTGCCCTGCGGGAAGTCCAAGGTCCTCCCACTTCTATCCAGGACCAGGAAGGTGAGCATCCAAACAGGCTAGGCTCCCACAAAGCCAGTTCATGTATTAGGATCGAAACCTAGTGCCATTGTCCTTGGCTTCTCATCAGCCTTCATTGTCCGCCACATTCAGAAAGTCAGATTTCATCCCATGCTTATTCAGCCCCAGTCCTGCTGTCCTTTCCACTGTCACAGTGGGTGGATACACCCCTCATGGTCCTGACTTCCTTGCTCATGTTCTCCGTCCTTCTGCTCCTCATTTGGATCTTAAGAGCTCAGTCCGGTGCTCCAATTTGGGTCTCTGTCTCTATCTCGATCCATCGCCAGATGAAGGTTCTAAGGTGATATACAAGATATTCATCAGTATGGCTATAGGATAGGGTCATTTCAGGTTCCCTCTCCTCAGTTGCTCAAGGTACTAGCTGGGGACCTCTCCCTGGTCACCTGAGAGCCCCTCTAGAGTCAAGTCTCTTGCCAACCCTAAGATGGCTCCCTTAATTAGGATATATATTTCTCTGCTCCTGTGTCCACCCTTCCTTTATCACCAATCTTGGGAATATACCCCAAGAGATGTCCTATCATATGACAAAAGCATTTGTAAAACTATGTTCATAGCAGCATGATTTGTAATAGCCAGAACCTGGAAATAACCTAGATGCCCTTCAATGGAAGAATGGATGAAGAAAGTGTGGAATATATACATATTAGAGTACTACTCAGCGGTAAAAAACAATGACTTCAAGAATTTTGCATGCAAATGGATGGAAATAGAAAACGCTATCCTGAGTGAGGTATCCTAGACCCAAAAAGATGAACATGGGTTGTACTCACTCATAATTGGCTTCTAGCCATAAATAAAGGACATTGAGCATATAATTTGTGATCCTAGAGAAGCTAAATAAGGTGAACCCAAAGAAAAACATATAGTCATCCTCCTGGATATGGGAAGTAGACAAGATTGCCGGGCAAAACCTGGGAACTTGGGGGTGTGGTAGCATGGGGCTAAGGGGAAATGGGGTGAGAAACGTGAGAAGGGGAGAATGGGGGGAGTTTGGGGGAATGGTATGGTTGGAATAAAGGAAGGTTGCATTTGTGTTTTGCTCACATGCATGTCTGTGTGAGGGCATCAGATCCCCTAGAACCAGAGTTACAGATAGGTGTGAATTCCCATGTGTGTTTTGAAAATTGAACCTGGGTCCTCTGGAAGAATGGTCAATACTCTTAAATGCCCTCATCTGGAATTTTGATGTTGCTAAATACAGGTACTTTAAACACCGATAAATAGATCCTCTTTCGCATTAGTTACTTTTTTCTGCAACTATTGACAAACAAAACAAAGCAAACCAAAACAGCAGCAGCAGCAACAACAACAACAGAAAAGTCCTCCTAAAAGCAACAGAAAAAGCCATAAGCCATAGGGTACAGTTTATAAAGTTAGGGAAGGAGGCATGACGGCATACTCTTGAGGGAATGTTCACACTGAACCCACAGCAGCCATGAATCACAGGGCATGAACACTGATTCAAACTAATTTTCTCCTTTTTATTAAGACCAAGAACACAGCTCATAGAACTGTGATACTCAAATATAAACTGGGTTTTCCCACCTACATATGCCTTACCTGGATAATCCCACACAGGCAGCTCACAGGCTTGTTTGTCTCGTAGGTATCACTGGCACCTGTCAACTTGACAATCTCCATTAACCATCATCTCCACAAAGCATAGGAATTGCTGGAAGGGACAGACCTATTTCTAGGGAACTCAGCTCAGCTGCTTAGTCTGTTTTTATTCTAGGCTTTTGTAGTCTACCCTAGATCACAAGAACACTATCTGCTATTTATATTCTCAGTAGGGTGATAGTCCCAAATAGGGGGCAGCAATTATCTCTGTGAGTTAAAAATATTCTATCTCTTTTATGTATATAGTGCAATGTCACATAAAAGAAAACCACACTGAGTACAGAATATATGCAGTAACAGACTTAATGGGAGTGTTACAGGGGCTTTTTAGAGATGTGTCACAAAACAGAAAATTTGTATTCTGTGATGAAAACCAGAACTGTTTAACTCTTGAATCTCTTTGACTCTGTGTGGTGATAAGTAATGTGGTGAGGATTTGTGGGCAATAATATACAGACACTCTGTAATGTTATGCATTACATAGTGTCTTATCTACTAATTATCTCAATTTCTGAGAATTATACAATGAGCAGTGACAGGTAGGGGAGCAAGGAAGTACCCCAGAGCCACGGAGCAGAGTGAGTATCTTCATGAAAAGAAGGGAAGGGTTTTAATCCTAGTGAAGGAAGAGGGAAAGACAGAGACAGAGACACTCACACAGAGAAATAATAACAAAAGAAAAGAGGAAGAGAAAAAGAAGAGTAGGTGCTATTTAAAGAAGATCATTGGGGGGGTGGATAGATGGTTGAGAAGTTAAGAGCATTTGCTGCTCCAGCAGAAGACCCAGTACCCATGTATGGCAGTTTATAACTGCCTGTAACTCCAGTCTCAGGAGATCCATTGACCCTTTCGACTTTTCACACACACACACACACACACGCACACGCTCACGCACACGCACACGCACACGCACACGCACACACACACACACACATGGGGGTGGTGGTGGGAAGAAATAAAATTATTGTAAATGTTAAAAGCAACTGCCAGATGATTTTTCTTTCTATTTTATATTCACTTATCTTTTACACATGATAATGGTCCGTTCCTGGAAAATGCTGTTTGTTTTTGTTTTGTTTGCTTTGTAGATATTATTGTTTTACAATTCTTGA
This sequence comes from Alexandromys fortis, assembly GCF_014885135.2. Taxonomy (NCBI): domain Eukaryota; kingdom Metazoa; phylum Chordata; class Mammalia; order Rodentia; family Cricetidae; genus Alexandromys; species Alexandromys fortis. The sequence continues at coordinate 3,967,288 of NW_026068034.1, forward strand.
TTAAAGGAGAATTCAATAAGACAGGAGATGTCTGTTAACATGTCCTGTGGCAAACTCAATAACAGCAGAACAAGTTAACCATCAAGAAAACGTAGTTGTGCTTTATGCAGGTAAGAACCTTGGCTGACTGCGAATATTCTTCCTTAATGACTGATGTTGCAGGAACCTGGCACCTTTCACACCTTGGCAAGCCTATGCAGAATAAGTCATTAGCTTAGGATCATAACTGCAAAGAATTTAATTACTTTAAATACATCCAAAGAGGAAGGTAGAAGGAGCTGATCTCAATACAGATTGACAGTAATGTCTAGAATCAAATTCATATAAGTAACAGAATGCTTTCCAAGCAATCTGTTCCTTATTACAAATGGTGTCTTGTTTCACATGGAAGGGAGGTATTCATGTACCAAACTGATAAGTCATCAGATTTGTGAGAAAAAAATATATACCAACATAAGTTGAGGCAAAGTCAAAGAACATAAACAATGAAGCCAAGCCCAATTCCAGCAGAGGTGTAAGACATAGGAACATGTGCCTACCGATAGAATAGATGAGGAGCTATTTACAAACCAAACTAAAACTCTTCTTTCTCAAAATCACCTGTGTAAAATTTGAAAGAAATAGAAACCACATAGGCATTCTAGAAGATCCCATTTAGCTCAAAAATATAGTTCAAAACTTGTCTTTCAAAATCACAAGAACAGGTGGAAATAAATAGGATGTTGAGTCAGAGAATGTTAAACTAGAGTTAAACTTGAACATTTTACTTTTGAGACTCTAGTGATTTACTCAGCGGCCAATGATAAAGACAAGAATGCTGTGATCATGCAGTCAGCAACAAAATAGGAGAGCTCAGAATAGGTTAAAGTTGGGACTGGTGCTTCCTTTGCTAAGTAGCACTAAGCACTAAATATTAAATTAAAAAAAAGAATTGTATGTGTGGACAGGGTGTGAGGAGAGGTGCTGAAGAGATGACTTAGTAGTGAAGAGTCTGTACTGCTCTAGCAGAGGACCTGAGTTCAGTTCCTGGCACCTACATTGGATGGCTAATACCTAGAACTCCTGCTCCGGGAGCTGACACTCTTTTCTTGCTTCTGTTAGGCATCGTACTTGGATGAACACCACCTACACTCCTTATGCTTCTTCATTCCCCCACATCCCTAACCCCAAGACATAGTTAAAAAGAACAGAAAAGTAAGGTCATTGCAAAATGCTCAAATGTTATGGTTTTAAGTTGTAGGTAGTTTCTTTACAGTACTTGAGAAAGACTTTTGGCTTTATTAAGCAACTACTGTTATTGTTTTTGTTTCATTTTATTATACAGAATAATTTGACTTTAACCTCTTTAGACCACTGTGGATGTTCCACTGAAAACTAACATTCTGGGGTGAGGGACCTCTGAGACAATAATACTTCATCTATGTGCAAGAAAGCTGAAACAAATAGGATGCATAATGAAAAATGGCAGTGTGATTACAGAAAGAATCAGTCATTGGCTGGAGTGGTGAATGCCATCGGCAGTGATGACTTCCTGGGCATGTCCTGGGGAGGTAATGTATGCCTTGGGGTGTGAGGAAGGATGTCAGATGTCCTGCTCAATCACTTTCCGGCTCTGAGGATTGCATTTGGTATAACTACCTTCTAGTGATGTAACTATTCAGCCTTATCTCTCTACATGAATTATACTGTTATTACCATTTTGAAAGCTGTGGTAACAAAGTATGTTTATTAAAAATAAAAGTGCAGTAAATTTTTATTACAACCATAGTTACTTAGCTGAAACTGAGTGATGGGTCACTTCAGAAAGCACGATATGGGAACGGTATTATTATAGTACCACAAAAGGCTGGTACACTGACTGAACATGGTTCCTTCTGAATGTGCTTTTTTTTTTGTCTTATTCTTTAAAGTCTGTCTACTTAGATGGCATATGTGTCATAAATATGGACATCCTAAGAGATGCTTTGAGTGATGTGTTAAATGCTAAAATTATGAAAATACTTCCCAAGGCCATAGTAAGGTGCACACCCTTTTCAACATGGTAACACCTGCCACCGTCAGTGACAGCTTACAGCTTCTTCTTATCCTTCTACTGAAGAAATCAGTCACAGCACTATATAACTAGTGACTCAATATGAAATAAACTCTCTCCAATACTCCTAATGGAATTATATACATTACAAAATATATTATCAACCTTGATGGCAGAGTTCTATAGCCTAAACGGCATAACAACTCATATATCAGTCATGGCTGTACTGCCAGAAAATGGGTATCATGATGGGCTCCTATATTCTTCACATTGTGCTCATGTACAAAATCAGTGTAGTTTCTATGTGCAGTCGGGGTGGGAGCAAGGCCCTTTTGTTCCACTGGTTTCCAACACACTGACAGCAGTCATTAGTAGCAGAGAGCCATTTCCTTCCTGGCATGTTGGTTTGTGCTGCAGAATTCTTTGGAAGGTTCCCTATGTCCAACAGCATAGGACCAGTGGGCAAGGAAGGAGTCACGGGAATAGAAGAAATGTCTCTCACCCAACCTGCAGATAAATTGCCTATCTGCCATCGTCTCCTCATCTTCACCGAGTTTCTAGAAGTAGATGACCATGCCTAGCTTTTTATTTGATTTCTGGAGATATGAACTCAGGTCTTCATGCTTATGAGGTGTCTATGCAAGCTAAACTATGGCTGCATTCCTGGTGTACATTTCTGACATGTTCGCTAAGTGTGGGAGTGCATGCCATGTAAAAAGATGCTATAAAATAGTCCCACACTAGCTCAGAATTGAGGCTAATAAAGGTTTCTTTATTTTGGGGTAGATTCGCAGATCACAGTCTTCTTCATGAGTGGGGAACAGGAACCAAATCCAGTAGCAACAGCAGCCGTAACATAGAGGGTAGGCACGATTGAACACATTTCTAGTACGCAAGGTCATGAACCTGCTCCAGCATCTCAAAGTCCATTGGCTGAAGGAGTTTCCTCAGCAATGCCATGAGGAATTTACACATGTATCCATAGAGTGTCACGTGCTGGTCAGGTAGAGTCAGATCATATTAATTAGTTTAGATACAACACAGCAATAGGTGCTCTTCTCTGAGGACCAAGGAAGTAGACAAAGTGTGGGGTAAATTAGCTACTTCTTTCATTTCTGTGACAAAATACTCATGAAGAAGCAACATAAAGAGGCATTTATTTTGACTCGTAGTTCAAGGGTTAGTTCATCATGATAGTCAAGTCATGGAGGTAAGATCATGAGACTATGGCTAAATTGACTTCACTGCCAGGAAGCAGAGAGCAACAGTTGTTACTATTTAGGTCACTTTCTGCTTTCATTCAGTTTGACACCCCACACCCACATCACCGCTGCCTGTAACTATGGCCCTAGGCTATCCAATGTCCCCTTTTTAACTCCATGGGCACCGAATACGTGTTGTGCACAGACATACATGCAGATAACACGCCCATACACATACAATTAAAAGTAAATAAATAAATAAACAAACAAGGAAAGAAACAAACTAGAGGGCAGACTGATTCTTCCATTGGGTCCAGATGACAAGAGGAAGAATTACGTAAAGATAAAAGATGATGTGGCAGTGAGCAAATTCCTACATTGCCCATTATGATTTTTAAAATTAACATTTTGGGGTTTCATACAATATAACTTCAATTCACCTTTGGGTTAATCAAATTTCAAATTTTCAAGGTAAAACATGGGCCAAAGCAGGACAGACAAGGAAATCAGCAGGTTTGTATAGCAGGTAAAATCACTACTCTGAATGGTGCCACCTCTGGTTGTCTTTTCTTTACTGCTTGTCTCACCATGTTTATAAAACAATTAAGCCAATTAAATGTAGATCTATTTGCTAAGACGAGCAAAAAGCATTATTGTTCTTTCTACTGATTACAGTATTGGATTGGTCTTTGAAGTTGCATGGGTTAAAGAGGCCATGATCTGTTTGCTGCTGTCAATATTGTTACTTCAGATTCAGAAGGATGTATTTAGCATCAGAAATTGACCCTTGTTAAATAATTCTACACAGCAGGAGGATGCTCTAAGCAAGTAACTATATTGCAGAAACCACAGGCAGTGATTGCCATGCATGCAGCAGGGGGCTTACATGTTTCCCTAAACATTTTTCAGACCAATAAGGCTTATATGACACAAGGTCACACATAAGTATTGAGGTCACAATTACAGAGATAATTTACTTCTTTTGCTTCATAATTTATAGAGCACAGAAGTCAAATAATGGACAACAATGTTTAAAATGCCCCTGCATCCCATTCTTTTTTGACTGCTTGTCTTTAAAGCAGGGTCTACTATAGCCCAAGCCGATGTCGAACTTACTATGTAGCATTGTTGACTATTTTAAGACAACTTGACACAGATTGGAGTCACTTTGGAAGAGGTATCTCAAATGATAAAATTCCCCCACCAGATTTGTTTGTGGAACATTTTATTGACTGATGAAAGATATGGGAGAGCACAGCTTCCTGTAGATGGTACGACCTCTGGACTATTGGCTCTGATGTAATAAGAAAGCAGGCTATGAAGTCATGAGGAACAAGCAAATAAAATGTGTTCCTAAATGCATGCTGCTTCAGGTTCTGACTCTATGATTCTACCCTGAACTCCTTCCCTGAGTGCTTGCCCTCACTTTCCTCAGTAATGGATTTACAAAGTACAAACTGAACTAAATTTTTTATCCCCAAGTTGCTTTGGTTATGGTGTTTAATGACAGCAGTAGAAACACTAAGATAGTATCTGAAATGACCTTGAACAGCTGATCCTTCAACCTTCACCTTCTCAATCCTGAGGTTACAGATATACACAACCAAGCCTGGTTTATGCAGGTTGGGAGTGAGAGTCAGAGTTTTGTGCATACTAAGCCACTGATCTGATGGTCCTGAAGCCAAACATATCTATCTTGACTTCTGATCTCTTTTATTCCATAGTGGTAATTGACCCTGAAAAGAAACCAGTACCTATGTTGATCAACACCAATATGGTTGTCATAAACACCAAGGGATTCTTCTTGCAGGAAGTGTTTTCAAATCTTTGCACAGATTTGAAGACTTAATTCTTACCACCACCATATTCTTCATATGAAATTATTATATCAGTTTAAAAAGGATTTATTCATTTATTCCTACCTTATGAGTTTGAGTGCTTGCCTGTGTGTATGTGCACCATGGGCATGTAGTGTCTTAGGAAGCTAGTAGAGGGCATCAAATCTCCTGAAAGTGGAATTATAATGGATTGATAGGTGTTATTGTGGTGCTGTGATGTGAAACTAGGTTTTTTGAAATAGCAGCCAGTGCACCGAGGAACAGAGTCATCACTCCAGTTTATTGTATGAATATTTTGAAGAGGAAGACAAAAGCATTTAGGTGATGTTGCCCTTCTCCCAGAATTTACCAAATACAGAAAAGTTCATAACTGGCAAAGCCAGGCTTTTTACATAGGTAGTTTGGCTCCAGAGCCTAAATTGTGGAATCTCATCCAATCTTCTGCTTGAGTCACTACCATTGTTTTCTACAAATAGACAGTAAAAAAAAGAAGATACCATCACTAGAACATGACAGGAGGAAAAGAATTAGTTGGAATAACTAGGATAGGGTGGGAGCGTCACAAGACCTTCATCTACTAAAGGGAAGGAATTTGCCTTTTTTTCTTTTCTAATGGTGTATTTTTTTCAAAGCAAAGGTGTTGCTTCTGACAGAAGAGAAGCAGAATAAAAGGAATTCTGTGGCCATTTCAAAAGTCTATGAATAATGCTGTTGTTCACTTTTGGGCAGATGTGTTTAACAATAATATGTCTCAGAGCCACAAGGAAGATTTTGTTGACTTCAAATAATGAGACATCCAATTTTCTATGACTTCCTCTAGACTGGAAACAAGCACTAAAACTCCTCAGTTTATAAAGAAACATGAAGCTTAATGGTTGTTTATGAAGGTGTGGAAATAAATGAAGTCAACCTAAGAGAACACAGAGAGGCAATTCATTCTGTCCTTTCTGTAAGTGAGAGAGTCAGAAAATATCACTTGTACTTGGCAGAAACTCAAAGGCAGGCAGAGGAGTGGAATGCTTAATAGATAAAACAATGGAAGGTGTCTGTTAGGCAGTATATGGAAGTGGTTGACATGATCATGGTAGAGGAAGGTTAGCTGGATTTCATGGGGCAGTTTTAGGGAACACATCCTTTTTTCTTGTCTAGTTCTGAGGTAGTAAAAGAGGCAAAAACTGAAAGTCTAGGGCTGAAGAGGTCGTTTAGTGGTTAAGAGAATTTGTTGCTTAATCATGTGAACTTAAGTTCAGATCCCAGAATTCACTTTGATAGACTCAGAAATCTCTGAAACTCCAGCTCTAAGGTAGCTCATACCCTCTTCTTTTCTTCTTAGGCAATTGTGCGCACACACACATACACACACATATATAGACAGAGAGAGAGAGGGAGAAATAGAAATCTCCCCATTTGTAAAGTCCATTTTATTTTTATTTATACATCTGTGATTGCTTGTATAAATATGGGTGGATACCCACGGAGAATGGAAGATAGCACTAGAGCCCTTGGTGCTTGAGGGAGAGAAGATTGTGAGCCACCCAATGTGAGAGCTGAGAACCAAGTTCAAGTCTTCTCAAAGAACAATGAGAAATTTTACCCATTGAGTCATTTCTCCAGCACCTAAAATTAAGATCATTTTAAACTTGGCAAAAATGTCAGTAACTAAGTAAGTCCTAATTTAGTAATTTAGTTGGAGCTTATGTTAACAAATGATGCAGGATAGAGTTGTGTTATCATGTATGGTTCAGCCACTGCATGTTTGTACATTAATTCTCAACAGACGAGTTTTAAACATAAAATATGGCATATTTTAGGACTATATGGGGAAGATACACTGGAGTAAAATAGCATGGATGTATGATGGAAGAAAACTGTTAAATGTGCAAGTGTATAATGTCTGAAATACCTGTGTCAGCACAAACCTTATGAATGTACAAAAACAACCTTCATATGGAGCTCCTGGCTCAGAAAACGTCATCAAATTTAGCATTGAGGGATAGTACTATTTGAAGTTCTTTCACTGGACGTTACCAACAGTATTATCTTAACTCACATTGGGTATGGGTGTATTACTAAAAGGTAATAGTATAAAGATGCTTGCGAAGGCAGATTTGTATATAGTCAGAGGTATATAAAGCTGAAGGAGAGTTGTTATGTGTAAAAGAAAATTGTCAAAGGAAATAAAATTGTTGAAAAGTAGAAATTGATCTGGGAATTGATAGAGCATCAGAGAGTTGAAAGCCAAAGGATGGGAAGAAATGCTGAGCAAAGTTGTTTAGGACCCTGGGATGGTTAGTTATTGTCAACTTGACACACCTAGAATCACCCAGAGTTGACTGGAAAGAGAATCTTAATGGGAGATATTTCTGATCAGGATGAGATGTGAGAATGCCTATGGTGCATTTTCTTCATTATTTTAACTGATGTGGGAAGCCTTAGGATAAAAGTGAGCAGCAATATTTCCTGAGCTGGGCCCTGGACAGTATAACAGCATGCTGAGCAAACGAGACTGCATGTGTTCATTTCCCTCTATTATAGACTGTGAGGTCTTGTGAGTAGCTTTTTCAAATTCTTGGTACAGTGACTTCAGGCTAATAATGGATTGTGAGTTAAAAAAAATCCTCTTTCCTCTGATTTTTTCTTTTAATATGGCATTTATTTGTGGTAACAGAAATGATACTCGGGTAGGTTCATGAGCTCTTTCTAAGTCACATATGGCTTTGCATATAAGAAGATACATGATGTATTCCCAAGAATATGAGTTTAGGATTTGTGGTGATACTGCATGCTGATCAAAGGAGCTGTTGCAATTGTTCATTTCAGGAAATAGTCATGAAACACTGCTGCAAAGAGAAGCATGTAGACATTGCCTCCCATCCTCTAAGATGCTTAGGGGCTTAAAGCTGATGGAAAATACAATTAATAATAGAAACAAATGTTGAACGATTGTTTTGTTCATTTTTTTCAGGGTCTGTCAGTGAATCAATCATGTAAAGTGCTGAAGGAAGAACTGGGTTGGGGAAAATTCTACATACCCATTAGCTGTTATGAATCTCTATCTATCTATCTATCTATCTATCTATCTATCTATCTATCTATCATCTATCTATCTATCTATATCATCTATCTGTCTCTCTGTCTGTCTGTCTCTCTAACATCTATCTATCATCTATCCATCCTCTAGACCAAAAGTTACAGATGATTGGGAGTCACCTGATGTTGGTCCTAGGAAACAAACTTTCTTCTAGAATAGCCAGCACTCCTAATTACTGAACAATCTCTCTAGCTTCTATTGTACAATATGCTTTAAGATTATTTATTTATTTATTTAGATTGTGTGCATGTGCATTCATGTACACGCATGTGTTCATGTGCAGGTATAGTTGTGACACCATAAATGTGTGAAGAGCAATAAACAATCTGTGGGATCACTTCTTTTCTTCTACCCCATATAACCATAGGATTGAACTCAGATTTTCAGCCTTGACAGTAAGTCCTCTTGCCTACCATACTTCCCTCCAGCTCTAGGAATTACATTAAAGAACAAGTAAGGCGAGACGCAGTCTCATGACAGAATCTTAAGGGCAAGAAAGAGAAAGATAACTACAACTACAGCAGAACTTCCTTGCCTTGATTAGCATTGTATACAGCATATCACAGGAACAGAGGGGGAACATCAGGGAATTCCAATTCTCGACTAGGTCCCCACAATTGGTACAATTCCATGTACATTAAAATCAGAGTTGCTTTCTGTTGGAATACAAGCCTCCCAGATGGTAACTGATTAATCTTGACCCGAGTGAACTCTCAAAAGAATTAATTCTGAATTAAGAGATGAATGAAGGGTTTGCTTTTGGAAATTTCTAATTTAGGAGCTCTTTAATTTCACACTAATTTAAGTCAAACTACTTTAAATTGAGACATGTCTCCAAAGGGCTAGTCTGTATTAATTGAATACTCACATTGCAATTCTGTAATTGCTGCCAAGAATGTAAAATTATATATCTCAGTTATTTATACATGCAGATGAAGTTAATGATGGACAAAAGATTTATTGCTGATCATACATAAATATATCCTTTAATATTGCAAATAGTTGTATCATAATAGTACTATTATGTATAACAAAGGAAGAAATATTAGGGCCAGTGAGACGGCTCAGTGGGTGAAGTCACTTGCTGCTAAAGCTGATGCCCAGAGTTTAATCTCTGAGACTCACATAGTGAGAGAGAACCTACTTATGTACATTGAACTCTGACTTTTACCTGCACACTGTGACACTACACACAGACAAACACAAATGAATGTAATAAAAAATTTAAGAATACATTTTACTGAGATTGTTGTAGTTAGTTCTCAAAAACTTGGTATTGCATTGGAAATCCGTGTTGTTCCTTGAAAAGTAGCCATCAAGAATTATTATCTCAATTAACAGAAATAAATAAGAATAGGGGGGCTGTTTATGGAATCTAGACACACTACCATATTATGGCTTTCCATGTACTTGTTCACAGGCATATGCTGAGGTTATTTAATACAACTAGCAAATTTTTTTCAAAACCATATTAAAATACTCAGCATTGATATAGAAAAAATACATACTGAATTCAACAGTTGAACATTATTTGTATAAGAATCTCTATTTTCAGAAATAGTATTGTTAAAATCAGATGTAAATTCTAAATTTAATATATGTAATTAGATTTAGTAGAGTTGTATAAACATAAACATACAATTGGCTGTTTTTTTTCTTAAATTACTAAGATGGATAATCTTATTTTCTGTCAAAATTTCTCCCAAAATTTTTATAGAATTTGACAAGATACACCATATTTATAATTATAGACAAAACATGTGGAACTTTGTGGAGGAAAGGTAGATAAAACATCAAATCCCATAGAACAGATTTATAATATAAAAATAACAAATGCAAAAATTAGTACTCTTGAACACAATACTATAATCTATAAATAGCTATGTTTTATAATATGATCTGTGATATAAAGTGCTAGTAGGGTAGGGTTATTTCCTAGTGTATGGGGGTTCCATCACAACATTATAAAAACTTGTGAGATGAAATTCAAAGCATATTAGTAAAGGCTACTAAAAATATACAGGAAGAATATATATCTTTGCCTTATACTTGATCTAAATGTTTTCTGTAAGTGCCATGAATGGTAAGGTTTATAAAAGGTAGAATTAATGGACCAAAATGTTCTTCTAGGCAAAACAGAAAAGACACATGTAAGACCAAACATTTGAAGAAAATGATAAATATCTCAGATTCACTCCATCATTATAATAAATATGAAAATCTTATAGAAATAAATCCAGAAATTCTTCATAGATTATTTTTATATGTGTGTGTATGTATGTGTGTGTATGTGTGCACATGTGCATGCACCCTGTGTTTACACAGCAGAATATGTGGTGGTCAGAGGAGGACTTGCAGGAGTTGTTTTTTTCCTTTATCCATATGAGTATTGGATTGTTTTCAGACTTACCAGAAAGATGGCTTATGAGTCCTCACTAGCCATATGTCTAGTAAAACAAATAAATCAGCATGAGCTGCTTTTCAAAGAAAGAAAGGCACACAATTAATAGAAAATGTGTCAAAGACTTAGACATGGTGGCACACACTGTAATCTCAGAACTTGTGAAGCTGAGGCAGGAGGATTGCTATCATGTCCAGAACAGTGTGGGCTAAACTGTAGTTTTTGTCTCAAGGAAAGAGAGAAGAGAGGGAAGGGGAGAAGGATGAGCAATGCAGGAATCAGAGAGGATGGATGGAAGCAAAACAACAGTTCACAAAAGATAGCACAGGGATATATAAGACAACAGCATTCTGAAACTCCCATGAAAAGTTCAGGTACATCTAATTTGATGGAAACAAGGTTATCAAAATGAAAAGGTCACCAAAATTTGTGTAGATGAAACTACTCTAGAATGCTTTTCTACTACTGGGGACATGTAAGATTTTATATCTTTGGACAATAAACATTGTCCAGTAGATTTGAAGTCTGTCATATGAAATCTCAGCACCTCTTCTCCAAATAAAAGAGTCCAAAGAAAGTATACTACATATCCGTTACAATGTGTTCACTGTCTAGCAAGAATACCCATTTCCTGCTCAGATGGTCAACCCGAGTTCACTCTCTGGAGAGAACAGATTCCTGAAAGTTGCTCTCTGGTCTCCTCATGTGGGCTGTTGTTTGCATGTTTACAGAGGTATAAGAGTGCCCCTCCCACACACACACACACACTCACACAGAGAAAGAGAGAGAAGAAGAAGAAAGAAAGAAAGAAAGAAAGAAAGAAAGAAAGAAAGAAAGAAAGAAAGAAAGAAAGAAAAAGGCATTCACATGTGTGACAAGTTACCTTGCTTTAGTAGTTAAAGCCTGAGAAAAATTAACATCTCCAACGTCCAGGAGAATGGGTAAGCATACTTTTCACTGTGGCACACTTAGAAATAGACCAAGTGAAAAACACAGACTTTAATGATATCTAAAATTAGAATAAATAAAAGTATCAGAATTGATGGAAAAAGACTCTAAAATCATTTTATAAAGATAAATACCTGGCCTCTTTTTAAGAATAATGCAGTGATGCGAAGGGACTGAGGAGCAGACAGAAAGCTCAAGAAAGACTAGATTTCTCTTTCTGGAGAAAGGAAGAATCCTTGGTAAGATCAGAATGCAGAGAGAAGTCCTCAGTGGGATTTCAGCAGCAACAGTGAATGCCCAGTAGCTTAAGTGGTATAGTAAGACTTACATGCCATACTGGTGTTATTTTTATCTATTAAGTATAGGAATTAGATTCCCCTCTAATAAGTTAAGAAATCATCTTAGAAATGTACTATTAAGAGAGTAAAATACAAAGACCAAGTGAGCATATGTTCAAAACTTGATGTAGAAATTGCTTCCTTTATTGTTTGTGTGTGTGTGTGTGTGTGTGTGTGTGTGTGTGTGTGTGTGTACATTCACCTTGTGGGTACAGGAATATGAGGACACCTTTATTTTTGTATGTTTCGAGGCACAGAATGACCTCAGCTCAGGTCCTTTTCTGCTCCTCTCCAGTTTATTTACCGATTGTCCCCTACAGAACCCTAGGTCTCACCAAATTGACCAGTATGGTGGATAGCTTTCCCCTAGGGGTCCTCTGTCTCTGCTTTCCAAGCACTTGGAGTACAGACAAGCTGTCATGCCCACCTGGGTTTAACTAGATGCTGGAGATCAGTTCTAGTTCTCAATCATGAGCAGAAAGCCCTATTGACCGTGAGCCAGTCGTTTCATCAGCCGGGAACTACTACCATTTTTATGGTGTGTAAGAAGGTGCTAACCAGGCATATTTATTCATGTTTTGACTTCAGAAGCAGTGGTCAAAATTCATTCTTACTTCCTTGAAGAGAAAGTCAGAAGTAAAAATAAAGGTTGGATGGAGACTTCCCACTTGTCACATTTTCATACCTAAGTCATAGAAATAATCATACTATTCAATTTTAAACAAACATCAATGAATACACCAGCTTCCAGTAGAGCTGGAAGGTGGTGTTATTTACTACTAGAGGATATCTTAGCAAGTAGGTAATTTGCATTTATATTTTAGGAGACTTAGAATTAAAGAGGTCCAAAACAACCTTAACATCACAGAAAATTGGTAAAGCCAGACCTTTAATAAATAATCCTTGGCCAATAGTTCCATGACCAGATGTGGTAATTTGCAATAATTCGTTTAAAGAAATTATGCCACCCTCATGAAATTCCATTCTAGGTTAGAGCTAGGGTTTGAGGATAAAACAGAAACAGAGATCTATCAATGAAAATTTCTACAGCAGGATGTCACAAACATGGATGACATGATGACCACGAGATCAGGATAATAGGTGGAGAGGCAGAGCTGGGCTGGGCTAGTAAGTGGATCAGATTGAGAAAACACTCTAAGGAGGAGACAGATTGAGTCGAGCAGAAGCTTAGGGAAAATGTTTCCAGCAGTTGAAGCATAACTCTAAGAGGATGTTTGGCTTGCAGACTCTCAGAGTTCAATCTACTGATGCAAAAGTTGATGACTACCCTTGCTGTGCTACATAAGGAGAAAATGGGACACCTTGTTTGCAAAGCCGACATGAATATATTACATAATAAAGGAAAAAGAAAGATATATGTGCATGTTTTGATCATAGATTTTCAGTGGCTGGAAGCAAGAGTATGGTCTGGGAAGGTAATTTGTTGGTAAAGTGCTTGCTTTGCGAGCATGAAACCAGAGTCAAATTCTCAGCATACATGTCCTGTGTACTACTATTTCAATCTCCGTGTTTGCTATACATCTGTGTAAATTGTTGCTCTCTTCCTGGTTTAGCTTAACTGCTTCTAGAATCTGTTCAATTTCCTTTAGCTTTTGTAACATAAAGGGGTATTAGTTTTTAAAACAATCCTTTATAAACTTCTGACTTCAGCTTCTGTTGTGTGTGTCAGTTTACATCTCTGAGTCAGTAAATTGAGGTCTCCTCTTTTTCTCTGGTTAATAGAGCTAATGGTCTGTTCATCTTAAAGAACCAGCTCATTGATTCGTTGATTCTTGATATCTTTATTTTTTTGGAAAATACTGTTAATTTCTACTATTTTTGCGTTATTATTTTATTGTTATTACTATTGGATTTGGCTTTAGTTTGTTCTTGTTTTTCAAAACTGTGGAGTTGCAACATTAAGTGACCTACATGTGAATATAAAAGTACCTGGGCATTGTGGCATGGATATGTAATTCCCAGTTCTGGGTAGACAGAGACAGCACGATCCCAGGCTCTGGGTAGATAGGTAGCCTAGGCTACTTGGAGAATTCCAGGCAAGTAAGAGACCACATCTCAATAAACAAGTTTGGTGCTGAAGAAAATACTTGGCAGTAAAGAACAGAACCAAGTTCCATCTCAGGACTGAGTCCATTGGTTCACTACTGCCTGCAAATCCAGCTCTAAGGGATCTGACCTTTTTCTTGGACACCATGGCCATCTACACCCATGTGCACATGCCCATAATATACATGCACCTAATTAAAAAAATAAATATTTTGAAAAATATTGTTTATAGAAGCCTAGAAACAACATAGCAGGCTTATCTGTGGCCATAAAACACAAGTACCCATTCACCTATGTGCACAAATGAATATACACACACAGTGGTAGAAGGTTTTCTCTAAGACAAATTTGTATTCTGGTTTAAATAAAAAAAAGTGAACACATAAAAGGGAAACAAAACAGTGAATATTAAACATGTAAATTGATAATCAGAGTGCTGTCTACCTTGGTGAATCTGAATATTAAGCAGTTAAATTGATAAAGATAGGAAAATCAGGGTACTGTTTGCCTGGGTGGATCTGAATATTAAACATGTAAATTGTTAAGTTAAGAAAATTAAGGTGCTGTCTGCCTGGGTGGATCTGTAAAGGAGAAAGAACTGAGTTTTCAGTTTTCACCCCTAGAGACGATGCTGTGGTAAGGGTTTAAGTTCTTTGCATCTTCCCTCTGCACACTGCTGCTTTCCTTGACCTTGCAAAAGCCATTTGGTATCTGCTCATGATCTGTGAAAACAAGGGCAATGATCTCTCTCCACTCTG
>NW_026068034.1:3986962-4003380 GCF_014885135.2 Alexandromys fortis
TTGTTTCACGAATAATTGCCTTATGTTATATACCTCTTCAAAGTGTTATGTACATGAAGTTATGCATAAATAAAAACGTATCCTTAATTGTGGCCTAATGTAAAAAAATCATAAACAGGAGTAACTTTACTTTATAAAGTTTTTAATTACAAATAAATCGGGTTACAGCAAAGAAATTAGACAAAAATCTTGACAAGTTTTATAGACATTAAGCCATGTAAACCTGTAGGATGAAACTCACAAGTAAAGAAGCAACTAAACCTACTAAAGCTCTTGGAAATAGGATTGATTGATTATAATTTCCTAAATAAGTGGATATAAATTAAAGTTCTCACTTGTTCTTTCTTTTATTAATTCTGTGCAAATATGAAGGAAAAGCCTATCACTGTTTATCACTGCTCAATTAAATTTGGTATGGCTATAAGGCATCTGTGTTGAGTTCTAATAGCTCAGTTTTCCAGACCTTGCCAAATGGAGTCATCCCTGCAGTGAATAACACGTGAAAATTTCCTTTCTTGTGTTCAAAAGCTAGGTTACATGTTTAAATCCCTTATAATGCATATGTTGATGGAAATTACATTGATAGCCGTTTATTGCAGTGTTTCTATATGCTAAGTGCTGTGGTTGACAATCTCTATATCTCCTCCTTACTTAGCACACTCACATTGTGAGTAGGCCCTGTTAACGCCTTTATTTTATGGATTGGAGAGATGGCTCAGCCACAGAACACTTGCTGCTCTTTCAGAAACTGTTATTCAATTCTCCTCCCTGTCCACATTGGGTGGTGTTGTGGGAGCTCTGAGCCTTTTCCCACAGCCCGGCTCCTGGCTGCCTGCTAGCTTATGCCCCGAAATAACAACACACAAATTGTTTTCATTTAAGCACTGCTTGGTCCATGATATCTAGCCTCTTCTTAGCTAACTCTCGCACCTGGACTAGCCCATTTCTATTAATGTGTGTAGCACCCCAAGGTGTGCTTACCAGGAAGATTCTAGCCTACGTCCATCCTGGGTCAGAGCTTCATCACATGTACCTCAGAGAGCAGAGCTATCAAGTCTGAGCTCACTTTCTCTTTCTCCCAGCATTCTGTACTGTTTACTCCACCCACTTATGTTCTAACCAATAAAATGGGCCAAGGCAGTTTCTTTATTAGCCAATGACCTTCCTCCATCAGGGTGGCTCATAACTTTCTGTTACTTTATAAAAGATTCTTCACCCTCTTTAGACTCCAAAGGTGTCAAGCACTCCCTTGGTGTACATACATACATGCAGGTACTTACATAAAAAAAATAAGAACAAATGCTTTAAAAAAAGCGGTTTGCATAAAAGACTTCATGTTTGGCCATCATGGAATGAATAGGAATTTGTGTGATCTTCTACTCCAGAGTCTATCCCTGCCGTGAGTGTCATTACTTCAACACATTCTGAATACTTGTCAACCCCTCTATTACCTACAGACTCAGCCATGTTTTGTCCTATTTGTTTAATGATTGATGGTGTTAAATGGAACAGCATCGGAAATCTTGTTAACAACAAGATATATTAAATCTATTACTTTTCCTTGATCTCGGAAGTCAGTCTGACATATAAGGAAATTAGATTAATCTGACATGATTCATTCTTTATAGAGTCTTGTTTATTACTCCCCAGAACAAGCTAGCTGGTGCTCATCTAGCTGTGGCCAATTGATTTTTGATGAATAAACTTGATCTTCTTTTTTCTCTCTTGCATTAAAATTTCACAAATATGTGCTAATGCCTTTTGATCCCTCTTGTGGCTTGGAGGATGGATACAAATGTGCATAACCACACTGCACTAAATTAGAATTAGAATTCTAATTGAATTAGAATTCTTCTAATTCAGTTTCCTATTTCTCTCTCATTTTAGAAGTTATACATATATTCATTAAATTAATATCATCTTCAAGAGACACTGTTGGTAAATTGGGATCAACAGAACAGAGCACATAAAATTAAAATCCACATTCCCAACCGTTTATTTATTACTACTCTGACTGAAATGTAACATTGTATTTCATTATAAAAATATTGCTTTAGTGATGCTTTATAATAAAGTCAGATATATAAAAATATATTTAAAATTTTATTTCTCAAATATTTGCCTGGCATTTGCATTTTTAATGCAAAGAAACAAGGGTAATAAGGCTTAATTTTGAGATCCCAGGCTAACTTTATAAAGGAGCTTGTAGCTGAGGCTGAAAAGCTAAGTTTGATCCCTAGGATGCAATGGTAGAAGGTAGAAGCAATCCTAGTAGGTTGGTCCAGCATCCACAGTCAAGCATTCATGATATAGTTTCCATTTGGTCTTTAGGTAATCCGTTTCCACTCTACTCTGCATGCTTCAATCTGTTAGTCAGCACCCTCGAGAAACTCTAAACGTGGCAGTGAGAAAAATTTCCTAAATCAGAAAAGTAATGTAAGATGGAAGTGTTTTACACAGAATTATTTGGGCATTTAATACTCTTTATTGAGTCACTAAAAATCCTGATTTGCTTATTCAATTTTCTGATTGTATCCTATTATAATACTTACAGTTTTCAATTTTCCAAGGAAACTCTCTTTTAATATGGTTTTTCATAGATTTATTTTATGTGTATGGCTGCATGCATATGTGTGTACCATGTGAGTGTTGTGCTCCCAGATGACAGAGAGGGTATCTGAAGCCCTGCCACAGGAATTACAGGTGATTACGAGCTGCCAAGTGGACACTAGAACTGAACTCAGGTCCTCTGAAGGAGCATCAATTGCTCATAACCACCAATTAATCTCTTCAGCTTACCCTGTTACTTTCAAGTCTTTCAGTCATATAGTTCTTCCCAATCTCTTTTCATGGCTTGTAAATGCTGGGATGCTTACTCCTCCAGTTATTAAAGGCTGTTAGCTGCTGTTTACACTCCTTTGATGCTTATCCCTTTAATAGTCATTACAACCTTGGAAACTCACTTTCTAACTTAACAGACTGCAACTTTCCAATAGTCTGAAATGCCCACATAATTACATGAAGTTAGAGCAGCAGATAGAGGGATTCAGTAACAAAAAGCTCTGCTCTAAAATTTCAGGAGCCTTTCAAGCACTCAGCTGACTAGTCGGGATCTTTTTTCCCCGTTTGTTGCTGGCGGCAGAATGTGCAGGATGGTCTCATTATATCTAAGGAAAGGATCCAGGCACATTGAAAACACACCAACAAAGTAGGTTTATTATTATATTCAATTCCCAATAACATTAATCACTGATGATATCGTGATCATGTTATTCAAGCAACAGAGTCTAAATAAAGAGGTAACAGGAGCATATGTTGCTAGAATATTGTCTTGTTATTACTTCAGGGGAACTTAGAATCATTAGGCTTATTTATTTTATAAGGATTTGTATCTCTCCCCCTCCCCCCTCTCTCTCTCCCTCTGTGTGTGTGTGTCTTATATTGTGAATGCACAACCAGATATCAGGAGGTGATATTAGATCCCCTGGAGCTGGAGTCAAAAGTTGACAGGTTCTGAGTCTCCATATGTGGGTCCTAGGAACTGAACTTGAACCCTCTGAGAGAGCAGCCCTTACTCTTAACCTGAGCCATTTTTCCAGCCCCATGTTTATTTTTAGTACTCAAAAGAAAATATTACTGTTGTTTGCTTCTGTTGGAAAGGGAGTGTAGAAAATGGCATTAGATGATGTATTATGTCCCCCTTCCTCTGGCAGCTATAAAATTTTATTTAAGTTGTTTCCTACAGTTCCAGATATTTTAAACCAATTTTTCTAATTTTGTATTTTTTTCTCAAAGAAATGGTGAAAATTGTAAGAAACGTTATACATTTTCCACACTTGGGTTTCTTGGTGTTAAATGAACTTCTTCGAGATGTCAAGAGTATCAACTCATAGGAGAGCTAAGATAATTTTCATTATAAATAGGTACACTTTAGTGTAATTAGTGATTTCCCTATGGGATTCAATAAAACTTGAATAATAATAAATAAATATAAATAATAATAAATGTAAGACAGATTTCTACTTCTGTGTCTTGGATGATAAACATTCTCAGATTCCCATTGTCAAAGGCTGGGTCACCAGTCTAGCGTGTTCTTGGATGTGATGAAACCTTCAAGAGGCAGAGCCTTGAGGAAGAAAGTCAGGACATTGGCCACACTGTTTCATGGGATGAGGGGACTTCTGCCTTTTCTTCTCTCTTTGCTTCTTGAGTACTGTGAAGCAAACATCCTTCTCCACTTGTTTTCCCTCTCAGGGCAACATGGATATAAAACCTTAGATCGAAATCTCTGAGAATATGAAAGAAACATGCATTTCTCCATTTAAGCTGCCTTGTCTTAACTTGTTCATCTCAATGCTATAAAGCTTGCCAGTGGATGAGTGATAAAAATATTAATTATTAATGTGAAGAGAAAGGACTGGAGAGATAGTTCAGTCAAGGAAGAGAAGCTGAGTTTGATCCTCATAACCCAAGTAAAGGAGTTGGACATGGAGGAAGCTGATGCTTCAGCTCAGGCTGGTGAGCCGGAGACAGGAGAGACCAGGAGACTCTCTGGACAGTCATCAGTTATGTTTAGTTAACAAGTTTCATGTCTCCAAAATTTTATGAAGCATTTGTACCAGATGTTATCCTCTGGCCTTCACATGCATGCACATCCCACAATCATGCACCCGAGCATCCACAAACACCCACACATTTGTATACACCTCACATCAATAAAAATAAAGGAGAAACACAAACCATATCGAGAGTTTATTATTAATATTTCATTAACAATAATGCTGATGTATCTCTTACTGTACTAATACAAAGACAATATTAATAGATGAGCAGATAGGCAAAACATTTTATCATTTTCTCATATTTTTGTTAAACCTATTAATGTTTATATACATTTGTTAGGGGAATGTGAACTTGATGTAAAACAGACATATTGCTGAACTTCAGAGTGACAATATTTTGGAGAGAATATTTACTTGAGAATATCTCTAAAGTGAGGGATCCTGGGATGCTGCAGAGACTTGAGCCAGGTTGTCTAAACTTTGTACCAAAGTTTCCCATGCTTCCGATTAATCTCAACATAGCCAATGATTCCAATGTGGACTTTTTTACCACAAAAGAAAAGCAAATTGGCATATCAATATTTTCTCTTTCTTCCATTTCAATTCTCTGATTTTGAATTTTCTGTTTTTCGTATGTTTTGGAATGTTATTTTGCATATTATCCGGGCTTCTTGTTTTCTTTGAAATGACACCTCTTTCTGCAGACATCTTTCCTTCATTCTGTACTAGGATTGAGAGCATGAATATGTTCATCACACAATAAACACTCAATAATTACTTTGGCTTTTCTCTTTGCCATCCTGAATACTAAATGTTTTTCTGCATTGATGCTCAGATTTCTCTTCCAACACCTTTTGAGCTTACCTTTACTCTTCCAATGATTTCTTGGTGTATTGTTAGATTAAAAAGACCATGGTAAGCCTTTATGACTCTGGCTGTTCTTGATGTATCATTAGCTTCCTTTCTTCCCTGTGTCACAGATAATATTTGCATACACAGCAAAAGCACAAATCATTACTATTTATTTGCTGCTGATATAAAATGCATTTCAACAGAAGGGGAGAGTAAAATAAATGAAAATGATTTAAAAGCAAGTTCACTTGCAGCCCAGATACCAAGAAGATTATTTTTCTGTAGTATAAAAGTGACTGATGGCTTTACTGGAATATGCAATCTAAATTGTCCCCATCTGTAAAAGGTCCATATTAATATTATTAGTAAACATTTGGAATTTATTTGATGCTTGATAAGCTAAAGCATCATAAAAATAAAACACAGGCTGATCTTCATTTTAGAAATGAGTAAAAGTAATAAAAAGAATGAAATATGGAAGATTCTAGGTGACATATTTTTGCATAGTTTAGAATAATTTCATCTCAAAGCGATGCTTTTGGAAGAAAAATTTCATCCATGCCGAAGTGACACCTCTTTCAATAATTATTATGCCTCTCAATTCCAATTTTAGTAACTTTGATAATAAAAATGAAATAGCAACATATTTTTATTGCTTTTAACTCATTGGAGTACACAGACTTTTAATGATTATGATTTTAACAAGTGCGATGCTGTTGCCTTTTGAAAGACTCAGAAAGCAAATAATGTTAGGCGGCAGAATTTTAATGATAAGCACTGTAAGAAAAACATTTTAAAGGCCAAATAGGAAGTCTCAGAATAATTTATTATAATCTAAGGTTTTCAAAAATTTTCCCAAATTTATGTATAAACCTAGGAAGAGATAAAATAGAAAGTAAATTTGCACTAAGAGAGAAGGTATAATTCCCATGTGCCTGTTCCCACACAGTTGAGAACAGTCTCAGTTTTCACTTTAAAGTAGAAATTAAAACATCCAGTGACTGCTGAGAGAAAAGAAATGTATCTCTTCAGATTGAGCCCCTCATTGGTTGTTGAGTGCAGAGGGTGGCCTAAAGCCCCATACGCACAAAAACACACAAACCATAAAAGTGGACTCAGCAAGATATGTGTGTGTGTGTGTGTATATATATATATATATATATATATATATGATAATAATAATCAAGAAAAAAGAAGCTATCAACTTGAGAGTAGGCGACATGGGAAGGGTTGAAGGTAGAAAACACAGGTGGAGAGTAATAGAATTCTATTTCATGTTCCCGGCAAGTGGGTTTCTTTTTTTTCTTTTTTTTTTTTTTTGATTTTTCGAGACAGGGTTTCTCTGTGGCTTTGGAGCCTGTCCTGGAACGAGCTCTTGTACACCAGTGTACACCAGGCTGGTTTTGAACTCACAAAGATCCACCTGCCTCTGCCTCCCAAGTGCTGGGATTAAAGGCGTGCGCCACCACCGCCCGGCCTAGAATTCTATTTCAATTAAAATACTTTAAAACAAAAATATCTATGCTATTATTTATTCTTATGTTAACTACATCCACAGGGGATCAATAACAGATTAACTAAATCACTATTATTACTGCCTTAGGGTTACTATTGCTATGATAAAACACCATGACCCAAAACATGGGGAGGAAAAGGTTTATTTAGGTTATGCTTCCTTATTAATGTTTGTCATTGAAGAAAGTCAGGCCAGGAACTCACACAGCTCAGGAACCTGGGTAGCAGGAGCTGCTGCAGAGGCCTCGAAGAGTTACAGCTTTCTGCCTTACTCCTCATTGCTTGTTCAGCCTGCTTTCTTACAGCACCCAAGACCACCTGCCCAGGCGTGGCCTAATCCACAATGTGTTGGACCATCCCACATAAACCACTAATTAAGAAAATGCCCTGTGGAGTTATATGATCTTATGGAGGCATTTTCGCAATTGGGGGCTTCCTCCTCTTGGATGATTCTATCTTGTGTGAAGCTGATATAAAACTATTAAGTACAATAATTGCAAGCGTCACACATGTCTCTATCTTTCTCTTTCTCTCTCTACCTCTCTTGGTATTTCAAGGCAGAGTTTCACTGTATAACAGCCCTGGCTGTCCTGGGACTTGCTTTGTAGAACAAGTTCGCCTCAAGCTCACTAAAATCCACCTGCCTCTGAATCCCAAGTGCTGGAAATAAAGGCATGTGCCACCACCACTGGCTAGGTTACTCTTTATACATTCTCTTAAGTACTGTTATTGAGACATTTTGGTATTTCTGATGCCTTCAGCAGTTTTGTAGATGTGTATTGCTGATTCTAACCAATTTGAGTGCTCTTTGTTGAAATTCCTTGGTGAAAATTTTGTGATGTTTGTTAGTCTCAGAATGTCACTACTGTTTAACATTGTATTATGGACATTTATTGTCTATACATGGGGTTTACAAAATCACATACATTTTAGAAATAGATTACAGCTACATATTAATTTCCAACAAAATGTTTAAATACTTTATTTAAAATTCTGAATGTGAATTACTTGACTTTATTTTGAAAGTCTGTTATTTTCCCAAGAAATAATGACTTGTCTATTTAGAAGAAAGCAAAATAGCATCAAATGTTAAAATAATGAAATATATGCCATGGTATAAGGTGATTTTAAGCTGCCTGCTATAATGTGCAATTATTTATTATTTTTTAATTATATGTGTAGATGCATCTCTAAGTGTTTGCCATGTGTTTACAGGTGTGTACAGATGAGGGCTTTGAATCCTGAATCTGGAGTTACAGGCTGCTCTGAACTTCTCTGTACACATGGGTGCTGGGTACCATTCTGCTTCTTTAAATAGCAGCAAGCATTTTAACCACTGACCAGTCTCTTCAGTCTAATGGCTAACATAATTAAAATGAACATGCAAATACCCATCCACACATAAACATATATAAGTAAAAATAATCTTTATATTTTAATTATAAATTATACTGTTGATTTTGTCACCATTTAGTATGGAGTGCGCAACTCCTCCTCAGAAACTTCAAAGTGCAGTGGCCTTAATTATATTCTAGCTGTTTTCTTAAATGTCTGGCTTTGTGCCACTGTCCTTATTTTCAGGCCGTTATAAAGAGATCCTTTCTTTTTCCCTCTCTCCTATTGTTAGGTGACCCCTAGAAGCTAGCTGAATGTACAGCTAGTCCTGCTCTCAATGCTTAAATGAAGAACAGACAAGCAAGAATCTAAAATGTCTAACTCATGCTTAAATAAGACATGCTCTGTCTTTGACAAGCAAAGAAACATATTCAATTAATTAATGAAATACGGGGAAAGTAACTAATTTATGTAGCTCTAGTGATCTCTCATCAGGAATATTTGTAAAAATCATTTTCCATGTCATTTTTTTCTGAGACTTCATCAAATATAAATCTCCAAAATGGAAGGACCAAGCATAAAGGTACGATGCACAGAAGAACATTTGTTGGCACAGAGAACATGTAAATAAGCCTGCCCATAATTAATGCATCTTGTTCCTCTTTAATTCTCCTACCTTTCAAAAAGCATGTAGAGAATTTTTGCTTTGCACTGTGTGTGTGTCCCTGTATATGTATACACAGGTGTGTGTGTGTGTGTGTGTGGTGTGTGTTGTCTGTATGTTCAGGTTCATATAGAGGACAACCTTGGTTGTTGTTTCTTAGATGCTCCCCATCTTGTTTTATGGCATAGGGTTTCTAATTGACTGGGAACTCAGCAAGTAACCTAGGCTATCAGTCGAGAGAACCCCATGGTTCTGACCTCCTCTGCCTCCTTAGTGCTGGGATATCGAGTGCATATAATGCAAGTACCTTAGTGACTGCGTTGTTTTCTCAGTCTCTTTGTTTTGGTTTTCATGAGTATATTCTATACAAAGTGCAGAATCACACACACACACACACACACACACATACACACACATCTATGTAGGTAGCTAGATACACATATTTTTCTCTTGCTTCATGAAGTTACATGTTCTTTTTTTTTTGTTTTGCAAGCATCCCATTTATTAGTAATTTCCAGTTCAAGTACTTGTAACAATTTTAATTATTAGATTCAACTTACTTGATATTTATAAGACAAGTGAAAATATTATATGCATTTTCTGATAACTATAAAACATTTTTGAATAATAAAGAGGCTCATTACATAAGGGCATACCAATAAAGGCATAGAAAAATAGACTCTGCAACAACAATGTGACTATGAACATTGTCAGATCCAACGTGGACCATTCTATGTATATTTGTTCTTGTTGGTATTTTCGTTCCCACTAGGTGAACAAATGACCATGACAAACCATGGAGACAAGGAGGTAACTATTTTTCTGACATCTGCCTGCAGGCCTCTTTACATAGGATCGGACATGCCAATGTAACTTGAGGAGTTTAAACATGCCTTATTTCTTGTGAGGGAGGAAGTTCTTCTGACAATCATTCCCAACCAGAAGAGGGAACAGAGTGTAAGGAACAAAAATCAAGAATTTACTTGTGCTTCCCCTGGAAATCCTGACTCCGTAAAGGGCAAAGACATATTTCTGAGAAAGCACCAAGAAGGCTGGTGTGCTGTGAATCAAGCAGATTTATTCTCACCATCATTTCTTGTATGCACAAAGTCTTGAAACATTATGAGAATATGGAATTTGTCAATTCTAAAGGTATATACAATTTCCTGACTTCTGACTGATGTTGTATAGCTGCATTCCTGCAGAGACAGACTTGACCATTTTCAAGTGGTCATTTTTTTGATTACCCAGGAAAACAAAATAAAAGGCCCATTTCTTTTTATGAGTCCAGGATGCTTGGTTAGAGAGCTGGAACAGGAAGGGGACAAAAAATGGAAAAAGTACTCACTCAGTTAGAGGACCCTGAAATCAAGGTCTCTGATGAGCAGGACTGGGAGAGTGTACCTGGGCTAAGAATGCAGCTTAGCCCATGAACAATACGGACCATGAGAGCTTAGACCTTGATTTCAGTTCTCTCCTGAACATATCACTGCCCAGAATGTAGACCCTAGATTGTTCACCACGGCCAGTGTGGGGAAGGGAGGAATTGTTGTCTATGAGGTCTGCCTGGTAAAGGCTTATAATTGCTATGATCAGGTCTAGAAACCCATATTGGATCTTGGCCTGGAGTCAGACTACTCTGTTCCCTTTGTAAATGTAAAATTGGAAAACAACTCATCCTAATTAGAGAGAAAATTATATATTAGAGAAAGGTCCATGCAAATCTAAATTACAGAGTAGAGATACATGACCTCAGGAACAAATGGCCTTGTGTAGCACTGTGGCAACCACCAACTTGACAGTGGTGAATCTGCATGATGATATACTTCATAGAAGCTGCAAATACTGTTTTCCAGAAAGAGTTCACATTGTGAGAAAATAATGACAAAATACGCAGAAGCAAAGCACAGAAGGTACCTTAGCCAGGTGTGGTGGCATACACCTGCAGTTCCAGCACTTGGATTTTAGAGGTAAGAGGATCAGAAGATCATGGTCAACTTCAGTTGCATAAATATCCTGCCTGAAAAAAGAAAAAAGCATAAGAGTACCATGTTTAATGTAGGATAAGAGAATAAGTCTTAGATATAAACTAGTAGGTAAGTGTATTGATACATGTGTGTATGTAATCTTAAAAACAAATGATATCTATCTATCTATCTATCTATCTATCTATCTATCTATCTATCTACTTATCTGTGTATCTATCTATTTTGGTTTTTCGAGACAGGGTTTCTCTATGTAACAGCCCTAGATGTACTGTAGCTCTTGCAGGTCAGGCTACCCTCGAATTTACAGAGAACAGCCTGCCTCTGCCTCATGAGTGCTGGGATTAAGGGCATGGATCACCACCACTCAGCTTCTGTTTATTTTTAGTTATGTGTATGAGTGCTTGCAAACATGTGTTTAAACATACCTTTTCTATGTCTGATTGCCATGGAATCCACAACAAGGTGTTGGATTACCTAAACTAGAATTACAGACTACTATAAACTATCAGGTGGTTCCTGGAGATGCAACTGAGGTCCACAGTAAGAGCATTAAGTGCTCCAAGCCACTGAATCTTATTTAATTCTAAGAGTAGCTCCTCTGACAAAGGAATTATAAAATGTTTTATAACATGATAAGATCTGACAACTTCCCATAAAGAAATTTCTTGAAATTATTAAATACTTTGTTAAACAAAAAACAAGCTAAACAAAAGCAGTTTAAAGGGCAGGCACAGGAGCGTCTACTTTTTTCTTTTGCACGATGAAATTCCCAGAGCCATGGGAGAGTTACAGGAAGAAAGATCATTTAATGGAAAGTTATCTGGGAACTCGGAAGGTCCAAAATGACATTGTGTGGGTTGTTTACATAGTACTCACCTCTAGCAGTTCCTATAACTTTGCGCTTTTCTGGTCATGATCCTTTGGTCAACTGCGGCTCAAGTAGACCCAGGCCTTCTTCTCTCTCTGTCTTCTCCTTTAGGTGTTAATTTTGTACTTTTCCCTCATTTGTTTTCTATTCTCCCATCTAACTGCAGCTCTTGGGACTCTGTGAGCTCAATGGATCCTACTGTCCTATGAATTCTAAGTTTATTTCTTTGTAAGGCATCAGGGTTGATTTTTAAATTGGGAAACATGTATAAGTAGTAATTTAATCAGGTGAGTGTCAATTATTTGATAGAATACAGAAGTGATCTGTGTAAAATATGAGGGGAGAAAAACATTACTGAAGAGTGACGTACAGTTGTAACTATAGTCCTATCCTCCACTTCCTATGGTCCCTACAATACTGTTCTTTAGCCATGTGTCCTAGTCAATAAAGCTACCATAAGGTACTGTAAGTTCTATAGCTGCAGACAACTAAATTACTTTCCCAATACTGAAAGTTTAGCTTATGGTAAAGCCCCACTTTGTAGCTCATGGATGATGTCATTATGTCCAAGTTCACTGAGTGAAAAGGAAGACCTCAGGTTTCTGCATTAACATTCAAGTGCACTCATCACCACCCTAGTATCCTATGCATCTCCTAAAGACCTCATGTCTGAATATCCTCACACTGGGTAAAATTAAGATTTCAACACATATTTGTGGTAACAGACAATGAGGCTCTATATGGTACATGTCCAGCTACATAGCCAGCCACCTCTTTTGCTGCACACATTGAGAAATATTTCACAGAACAAATATCACATGTACTATTTCAGTGTTGACCAAAGACTGACAAGTGTTGAAGTGGAGACCATCTTTGTACTTTTGTATTTATAACATCTCAACAACTTAAAAGCTCTCCCTACAGCACAATCATTTCCAAAATTTTATTTTTCTAAATATGGAGATTTGTTGTGGAGAATTGAGCACCTCTTGGCTGTGATTTCACCTCTTATTTATTTTTTCTTTTGTTTTAAGTGTGTGAGTACTTGGTATGTGTCTAAGTACCATGTGAAAGCAGTGCCTGCAGAAGCCAGAAAAGGCATCAGATCCCCCAAAATGGAGTTACAGACATTTGTGAGCAGCCATGTGGGCACATAGTCCTCTAAAAAAATAGCAAGTTCTCTTAAAAACCAAGCCATTTTTCAAATCTCTTCACACTTCTTAACCACTGGACCTGATCTAGACAGTCAAAGTTATTTTTTCGTCCAGAAATTAAAACGGTGATTCATTGCTATTCAGTAAAACAAGAGGTGCTAGTCTTGGGATAACATAATATATGTGTTTTTCCTGACACAAAATCCTTGTGGCACCAATGGCACCGCTGTTCCCTCTTTCCTGAATGATGCTTCTCTACCTGATATTTAGAGTAATATAGAACAAACACATAAAGTTCAAGATTACAGTAAAGCTCAGCCTATAATTATTATGTAAATTAATCAAAAGAAAGTATTTACAAATGAATGCATTTCTAAAATAATCCATGTGTATCAGCACAGAAACGCATGGACAAAGGGTACAAAGTTGGACATTGTCATTTCTTTAAAAAAAAAAAAAAGAAGCACCAAGTTGCTTTTAACCTTACTTCTCAATTGTTTCATCACTCAGGTAGGTATATAATAATGGTGTTTTAATATTTTAATAGCTCTGTTTCCACATCTCATTTCCCCCAGGCATAGGAACAAATTGGCACTCACCTTCAAGGAATGTTGAAGGAAGCCTTTAAAGACATAAAGGGTAAAAACAGATTGCAAAGCTGCAGAGAAAAATGAACATGGATTGTAATGATTTTTGCAAAAGGAAGAAAAGTTTCATATACAAGTAAAACTTCAGCAGCCTATTTTCTTTGTTTCTCTTTTGGAAGTATCTTGAAGCCTGTTGACTTCTGTGGGTTGCTATTGGACATTGTTTGGACAAGCTTCTTTCATGGTAGAGAGTCACATCTGACCTTAACTGGAGATCAATATAACCACAATCCTTTCATCTGTCTCCATTCCAGCCCAAGCCGAGAGGTGAACCTTCACTTTTACCCATGCTCCAAGAAAGAAAATATGGGAAGACAGGACACTTAGTAGTTGCCAGGTAGCTCTTGCCCTCTAAATTTGACCTCATCTCTTTTTCCAAATAAATTGCCTGGTTTAGGTGCCATGCTCTATTGTTTCTTGGCATTTGCTCTAACTGAGCACATGGGAAGAAAGGACAGTATTGTGGAAGAACAGTAGGGAATACACAGCAGATGATTTTCCTCTAATCTCTTATTTCGCAGACTCTCTTTGCTGACCCATCCCAGATTCTGGTTTGTGTTGTGGTTTCAACACACATGAGACACCTTCCCCAACACACACATACATACACACAGAGAGGCATGCACACACACAAACACATACACACATGCATGCATGCACACACATTCATACACATAAACACATACACAGGCAGGGCGATGGTGGCGCATGCCTTTAATCCTAGCACTTGGGAGGCAGAGGCAGGTGGATCTCTGTGAGTTCGAGACCAGCCTGGTCTACAGAGCTAGTTCCAGGACAGGCTCCAAAGCCACAGAGAAACCCTGTCTCGAAAAACAAAAACAAACAAATAAATAAATAAATAAACACACACACATATATGTACACATGTTCTTGCTATATTATGATTACATTCAAAAGTTGCTTAAATAAATCCATGATGCCTATTTCTATCATATTTCAAAATTCAGAAACTGTGACTATGGTATAGAAAACATTGTAATTAGTCATAATTACACCCTAGAAATGAAGGCATTGGACAATACAGGCCAGAGATATATAATTTAAGCAACTTATTTTCCTTTAATCCACATTTTTATCTAAACTTCAGTGAGTCTCTGTGTGATTCAGTATTTTTGTTTTCTCCCTTTTGAACATTCAGCGCATTTTGTAATTTGAAAACTATTCAGGTGAATCTGCTGAGCTGTATTGAATTGCTGTAGGTAATTTATTGGCAATAGTTCAGCGATTGTATATGGTAGCAAAGCAGGATGTGCAATGATAGTCTGACATGCTAAAAATAACTAACATTTGTTTAGTGTTTTGCCAAGTATTATCTTACATGACTGATAATGGAACTGTTAAACATGCTTTATTATAACTCTCATTTTACGGATGAGGAAACCTGAGCTCAGGAAGCCTCTGGTTTTTTTTTTTTTTTTCAAAATCATTCAGCTAAGAATAAGGCAGATAGATGTTACAGAAAAATTCACAGAGCCTAGGACATCTTAAATGCAGGAATAAGTAGTTCAACAACCAACTGCACTCAGCTAGATCCAAACCAAAAATGGGGCCCATACAAGGAATGATGGGGAAAATAGTTTATCAAAGAATCTTGCTGATCTTGTTGCCAAGATTTAGTGTAGATATGCTACTGTCTACTTAAGAAAAGGAAACAGCAAGTTTAAGACCAAGGATGCATACATAACATTATCTTCTCAGTAGTCATGGGATACATGCTTAGATTTACATTATCTTTGCAGTAGATGTAAAGATAAGGATAAGGACATAACTCAATTGTTTCCTGGTAATTTTCCAGAGCATAAAAATGGTTTTGGTTCATATACACATTTCCAAAATAGCCAAAGTGGGCTGTCTTCACATCTCAGTGATAAAGAGCTTGTTGCAAACATGTCATGTTGGAACAAAACTACCGAAGAGGAAGAAAACGGTTTGATTTCAATTGGGCCAAATAATCTGAGTAGCTATTTTCAGACTGTGACCCAAAATGACCAATATATATAAGGAAAACCACATATCTCTAAATCAGGTAAATGAAAATTGAAACCCCAATGAAGTATCACCTCATCTTTGTTGTGTGACTGTTGTTAACAAAAAAGATGAGCACTGAAGAAAATGAGAAGAAAAGCAATGTCTTGGTAATTATAAAAATAATCTGGTAATTGCTCCTAAAACTGCAAATTGAAATAAAATTGGACCTAGCAATTCTGTGACCAAATATTTAAACAGTAGAAATGAAGTCGGTTTTCCAAAGAGATATAAAAACCCTTATATCTGGTGCAGCACTATTAATACTAACAAAATGTGAATATATTTAAGTGTCTATAAATAGAAGAATAAATAAAATATGGTACGTATACTTTCAAGTATTATTAAGTCTTGAAATGAGAGTGGGGTTCTATTACATGTGACAGCTTAAATGAATCAGGAATATACTATGCTAATGAAATATTAAGTAAAAAACAAGATACTGCTCATCTTAAGTACATGCAGTGAACGGAGAGAGGGAGGGAGGGATGGAGAGAGGAAGGGAGGAATGGAGGGACAGAGAGAGAGGGAGGGAGAGAGAGAGAGAGAGAGAGAGAGACACTGTGGTTACCAATAAGCTAGATAGAGAGGAAATGAGGGCAGTGTGTTGGTTAAATGTCACATACATATCTAAATTAAAACATTTATGGAATGTGCAATGTTCACAAGATAGCTGAAGATGATTCTCTGTTCTAAGTTTGAGTAGATATAAGACATATGTCAACTTTATAATTTCATTTTAACTGCATAGCCAAACTGTAATATAAATCTATATCCATACCATATA
>NW_026068034.1:4004150-4012045 GCF_014885135.2 Alexandromys fortis
TTTTTTTTTTTTTTTTTTTTGGTCTAGACCTGGCTTTCTGCACATAGAGTGTGGTACTCTTAAACCTATGGTTGTGGGTTTGAGCTCCAAATTGGGCACCAACTTATTGAAACCAGACTTTTTTATACAACAGATTCCAAACAATGACACAGAGCCTTCTTACATCTTAGGTATTGACTCATTAGCTCCTTATTAAACCAATCAAAAGGTGCCTTAGCAGAGACACATCTTCACAGTGTACAAAAACATTATCCCACAACAGATGTTCTGTGAATACTAGATGCCTGACTAATGTAAAGAGAATAGATTAAACTACAATTATAAAAACAGTTATATGAAGTAACACATTTTAATTTGATAAAGCAATTAATTTTATTATGTAAACATGTTTCCTAACGTACACAATAAATAGATTCAAATTTTGTTTGCCAACTATTTGGTTAAAATGAATAAAGGGTGGGAGTTGACTCCATTGTAAGAGTACTTGCTATACAAGCAGAAGGACAACATTTAAATCTACAAAGTCAGCATAAAAAAGCTGGGTGCAATGATAAACACTCATAATATTTGATAGTTTTTATTGACTACTTGTAACAAATTTAGACATACCTGGTTAGAAGGGACCTCAATGAGGAACAGCTTTTATCAGATTGGCCTGTGGCATATCTGTGGTCCATGTTCTTGGTTGCTATATGATTTAGAAGTACCCATACCATCATGAGAAATGTCATACCTAGTTAGGTGGCTCTAGGCTGCATAAGAGAGGTAGCAGAACCCAAACAGTTAGTGAGTAGTGTTCCACTGTTGGCTTCTACTTCAAACTCCTACCTTGAGTTCCTGTTTTGACTTTTTTAAATGATAAACTATAGTCTATCATTTAAAAAAAAACAAAACAGAAAATCCTTTCTTCCTCAAGTTGTATTTGACCTGTGTTTAATCACAGAAATAGAAACAAAACTGTAAATAGGATAAGCAAATAGAAATCCATAATTCTATATCTAAGGGTATGGAGACAGATTCATCCTTAGGGTTCACTAGCCAGAAAAACCAAGCCTATTTTGTTATCACCAGTTCAATTAAAGACCCTAACTTAAAAGAGATAAACATGAAAAATAACACCTGAAGCTTACTTCTGGCCTTGGACTCTCATGTACATATCACATATGAATGAAAGTAAAAGAGAAATGTGAATATATGTTAGTATACATCAGGTTTTATCAAATTTAATTTAAGAATATGAGTTTTCTGAGTCTACATGATTAGAATGAAATAAAAAATCAAGGAAATGCATTTATTGGCCTTACAGTCATTTGACAGCAACAGCTGTAAGTTAAGCATGAATGTAGATTTTGTTGAACAGGTTACTGTATTTGACATACAGTAGAAGAATTCTTAAGTCTGTGAGTTCTCTTCTAGTATAGATTTTACTTGTAGTAACTAGACTCTTAAATAGGAAAATTCAAGTCACCCAGCAATGGTGGTGCACTCATTTAAGTTTAACACTCAGGAGCAGAGCGAGGCAGATCTCTGAGTTTGAGGCCAGCAAGAGCTACACAGAAAAATCCTGTATCAAGAAATAAAAATAAAAGAAATTCAAGAGCTCCTTTACTCTAAGAGAACCTTTGGTCTTAGAGACAATTCTATCAGTAGTTTCTCTGTATTTAATAAGAGTATAGTCCCAGTACTGAACAAGATTTTATTCTTGGCATCAAATTTATGTTGCCATGTAACCATGAACAGGAGGAAATATTGAAGCTTTTCTTATAAAATGGTAGATTTCTATAACTCAATAATTCTTGCTTTAACTCTCTTTCTGTTGCTTACATTAATATGCAGAAATTCAGACACATTTATGTCCATGGATGATCCTCTTCTCTCGTTTCTCTTGCTTTTATATTTGCTATTTATATCAGTGAGAATCTGCAAGAGGTAGGCATCAGTAAAGATAACAAAGTGAACTCTACTCTTGAAAGTGTCTCCCTAGGGATTTGTTTTTTGAATCCCAGACACAACAAAGTGAGGAGCACTCATCTATACAAGTACAGAGACCTTTGAAAATAAAACCCAGAAATTTCTGAATATATTTAGGTACATATTGATTCTCTCATGTGTACTAGAAATCAAGTTAGTTCTAACATTTGAACCTGGATATACTCTAGTTAGTTGAATTTATAGTATGTTGAGAGAATACCAGCCAAGAAAGCTTATGATAACCTATGTATTTCCTGTTTTCCCTTATAAGATTTATTTTTTCAAAATGCCATTGATAATTTATTATTATTATTATTATTATTAATTGTTAGATTTCAATATATAATGAGACCTTGAGAAATATTGACTATTGCATCTGAATGGCTTAGTTAGCAATTTATAGTTAAAAGTTTCACACTGTAGCCCAGGCTCTGATCTCAAACACATGATAATTCTTAGTTATCCTCCAAAGTTCTGGGACTCCAGTCATGCGACCCCCAGATCCTATGAAGAGGGTCTATTTTATAGTAGGATCTAGAAGTTGGAAAGTAGTTTTATGCCATAAGCTTTTGCATTTTATGGAAAGGGGAGGTACCCTCAGGGTATGGTTGCATGCTGCTCTAAAGAGTAGAGAGCCTACTTAGCCAACAGCTGAATCCACACTGAGGTACTGAGAAGAGGGGTAGAAAGCTCTTAGGGATGTGCTCTTAGAGTGCTGTGTGCCAGAAGGAGGGAGAAAATTTTCCCATTAGGAAGTCCTTAGGAAGGAATCATAGTAATCACAGTGGTGAATATAAGAATGAATAACTAGTCAGATTGTCTTGATTCTTGCATTAGTGAAGGGCAGTCAGGACAATGTGTCCATCACTACAGGTGAGAGCCAGAGAATGAAGCACAGAGATTCAAATTGGCTCATCTTGGAGAAGAGGACTATTGAGCATTTAAGTGAGTGACAAGGAAGGAAAACACAGTTGCATATAATAATAATTTTAACTATTTTATGAATATGATTAGACATAGCTACTTTCATATTCCAATATATTAAAATGTTTTAAACAACTTCCTAAAAATTAAAATGACAGACATGAGACTGAGTTTTTTCCAGGAAAGACTTGCGGACATAAAACAGCTCTGCCCTCTGTCATATCAGTGCCTGACAGTGTTCTAATCCATTCTTTGCTGGTGATGCTCTGCATTCTCCATGATTAAGATTTATCTTTAAGGTCAACGGGCTCTAGTTAAGTGAATATTAATGGCTATATTGGCTTGTTAACTTTTTTTCCCATGTTACCTTTAATGATTAATAACCAGTAACAGTGAAAACTGGTCATATATACTGCAGATATATACTGCAGCTATACAATGTTTTCTGTGACCTTCACCCAGGGAATAAAAATGAGATGAACTGAAAAAAAAAAAAACCTGCTGGAACATAAAACTTCGATGTGGGACGTCCTTCTGTATATGTGTTGCTTTTATTGGTTAATGAATAAAGAATCTGCATTGGGCTATGGTGGGGCAGAGTAGATCTGATGGGGGAAGGACATTGGTTAATTATAATAAAGAAACTGCCTCGGCCCTCATAGGACAGAAAATTAGGTAGGCGGAGTAGACAGAAGAGAATTCTGGGAGAAAGAAGCTTAGTCGAGGAGTCGCCATGATGCTCCCACGCCAGACAGATGCAGGTTAAGATCCTCCCTGGTAAGCCAGCTCGTGGGCTACGCAGAATATTAGAAATGGGTTAGAACAATATGTAAGAGCTAGCCAATAAGAAACTGGAACTAGCTGGGCCAGGCAGTGTTTGAAAGAATACAGTTTCCGTGTAATTATTTCTGGGCATAAGCTAGCCATGCGGGCGGCCGGGTGCCGGGGATGCAGCCCTGCCGCCGCTCCAATTTCAACATAGATCTAGGCAGGAAAAAGTAAATTGAACACTAGGAGAAAGAAGGCAGAGCCAGTGAGATGCCATAGAGGTGCTAGAACAGAAAGATACAAGCCACCAGTTGAAATCTTGCCAGTAGGCCACAAGTCTCATGATAAAATGTAAAGTAATATAAATGTGTTAATTTAATATGTAAGAGATTGCTGGGAATATGCTACAGTGATTGGCCAAGCAGTGATTTAATTAATACGATTTCTGTGTGGTTATTTCAGGAGTCAGGCAGCAAGGAAATGAACAAGCAGCCTCCTACAACAGAACTTCCTGAATACAAAGGAAGAAAGCCATGCTTTTTCCATCAGTTGAAGAATATTTTTTTTTCCAGCTAAAGTACGTTTAATGCTGAAGTAGATTCAATCACAGCCTGGAGGAGTAGAAAAGTAAGAGTGCAAAGGTAATTGTTCTAAGATTGAACTGGATTTTGTTTTCTATAAAAGTAATACAATAACCCAGAAGCAGGCAGCAATCAAAACAGAGACACACAGCATATCAAGTACCTGAGAATAAGTGACTTGGGTTCTTAACTCTAAATGACACCTCTTTATTAACACTCTTTTGAGGAAGTGAGATGGAAACAGTGAAATACCTGGAAAATGGGGAGTTATATAGCACAGGACACTTACCCCAATGATGTGCCACCTACTCTGGGCTAGGCCTTCCTACATCAATTAATAATCAAGACAGTACCTCACAAATATGTCCGTTGACCAATGTGATCTAAGAAATACCTCAACCGTGGCTCCTTTTTACAAGTTGTATGTTGGACAAGAAATGATAAGCAATTGATGATGTGGCTATCTGGACAGAATTCACTGGGCAGAGGAATAAGCTGGCACAAATATCCTAAGAAGGAAACAGAATGTTTACTTTCTGAGAAAATCAGGGATGCTTTTGTATCCAGATCACAGAAGTGATTTGATTGGTACAAACTTAAGCCAGTAGATAATTGATTGCCAGTGTTTACAATGCTTTGTTCAGCATGGCAAACAGACCAGGCTTTCTCCATGTGTGCATAAGAAATTACTAGGAGGTGATAAACATACCAAAGACATGATATGAGCCTTTTAAGAGCAGGTCTGCCATGTTGATTAGAATAAGTACAGTACAAACAGTTAGTGAGATGTCTAATCAAGATTTCTTCCATTTGTGTCCAAATAATAGGACTATAGTGTAAGAGATAAATTAATTTTAATGGGATATTTCTCCTGTCTGGAGCTGTAACAGTGTTGGTAGATAATCCACCTATATTAGCTTCTGTGCTCCTCACAGAGGTGGAATATTAGTGAAACTGTCAATGATCTGTTGTGAGGTGCTTGTGTGAAAATTGAATTCTTTGATTAGAATTTGTGTGGTGGAGAATGTTCCATGAGTTTGTTGGCATGGAACTGGACGTAGTGAACTCAAATCTGTTTTAAGCATGAGTGCATATTTCAGGAGGAAGAATATTCTGATGCAATCAAACTCCATTTAAAAAAAAAAAAACTGGCTGAATCTTCAGTAGTAGTGCCAGTTGAGCAAGAACTGAGTTTTACTGCAGGCAGTGTGAACCCTCAGTGGTCCTGAGATTCAGGCCAGCCTTGGTGAGTGGATATCATGTTGAACTCAATGTGTGGCTTCCAACCTTGCCAAAATGTGGCTTCATTTTTCATGATTGCATTTAAGCCAGCACTGGCATAACTGAGGATAGAAACTAATTAATATACCCAGAGGTATTTTATGTCATTGTGTCCTTTTGTCAAGTTCCTCATACCATGTCTTCAGTAGGTATTCAGTGGGATGAAAACATTCTCCTTCTCTCATTTTGAGATACTTCTACATAGATCAGACTTTCTTTGAACCTATATAAAGCTATGTGTCTTAGCATCACTTTAAATCCACTGTGGAATACCTTCTGAAAAGTGGTTATTTATTTTAACTTTTTAGTTAATATCCTAGTTTTATTTCCATTGCTAAGCTAAGATACACTGACAAAAAGCAGCTTATAGCAAAAAGAGGTTCACTGAAAATTGAAGTTCATCACGGGGGAGGAGACGCTGAAGAAGGAACTTGATCCAGCTAGACCAGTCAGATCCATTAGTCAAGAGCAGAGAGAAACGAATGCACACATTGTTGTTTGTTTCTGTATATGTTGACTCCTCCACTCATCTATAGTTAAAGAGCCTCTGCCTAGGGAACGGAACCATCCACAGCAAACTGGCTTTTCCCATAACAATTAGCTTAATTAAGAGAATATCCCAGGGATATGACCAGAGACCAAATAGATCTAGACATTATTTCATTGAGAGTCTCTTCTCAGGTTCTATCTACTTGACAAAGTCATCAAAGTTACCTTTTTACTGGTTTTATCCTTTAAAAATTTTTTATATTTTATCTACCATCATTTTAGTAGAAGGACTGGGACAAAATATTTGGATGCAGATTTATGAGTACTTTCCTCAAAAGATCCATACCTTCAAGGAAGGTCTATAAATTGGCCTAAGACAAACAACTACCTGATTCTCCACTGTGGTTATTCAGATCAGATTTCCTGTTACCAGATAGAAAGGTTTGGGTGTTATATTAATAAAGCAATATGTATGTGTGGTTATTAGTTACTTTCCATTTTACTGCAATAAAATATCCCAAAAAACAGGAATAAAAGTTTAGTATGGCTTACAGTGGCAAGTGATAGTCTATCGTGATGGGTAAGACATGGCAAAAGAAGCTTGAAGGAGCTGCTGGCCACACTGAATCCATAACCAGAAAGCAGAAAATGACCAATGTTTGCACTCAGCTCATTTGCTCATTTTTCTTCTTTCTGGGTCCTGAGCCCATGGAATGGATTGATCTTCCTACCTCATTCATCAATCCCAGAAAATCTCTCCCAGACATGCACAGAAACTTGTTTCCATTGAGGTGATAAATACTAAATCTCATCAATTGCCAAAGAGATTAACCATCACAAGGGTTCCCCAAATCATTTGTGTCTACAGAATCCACTGAGAATTTGGATCACTGTTATGCCCTTGATCCCCATTCATGTATGTGAATTCAGTACATTAAAGGCCCAAAGGTAAAAATGACAAGCGTGCCTCTTGTGCTTAGCTTATGTTATGCTATAGTCTCTGACACAGAGACATTATCATGGAACTCATTCCAGTTGTGATATCATATCATTATTCCTGACATGTTGAAATTCACATTTTGAGGTGCTTGGGAAGCTCTTGGCCACAGAATGTTGCTCGCCACACTTACATAAAGGTGCTGGCCAGAGCACAACACACAGAAATCAAAAGTAAATCATTTATCTCCAATTTCTTCTAACATTCTATCTACTGATGATTGAAGTAGAGCTGATGGTTAATGAAAATATTTACAGGAAAAAAATCATTTACTGAAGATGAAAGGGTTTAGAACCCAAGAGAAATCTATTGCTAACATCTAACACATATTTATTATCGTCTATATTATA
Organism: Alexandromys fortis; assembly: GCF_014885135.2. Lineage (NCBI taxonomy): Eukaryota > Metazoa > Chordata > Mammalia > Rodentia > Cricetidae > Alexandromys > Alexandromys fortis. The sequence goes on from NW_026068034.1 coordinate 4,011,512, forward strand.
TGATAAATAATTTTTTATATGAATTTTCTATTTGAATAGATATTTGACTATATATAATCTTACTTCCAAGCTGTAAACTATTCAAAAAGTGATCAGAATGTCATACATTTGTGATTAATTTTTTTACTACTCAGCTAAAGTTTTTAAATGCTAGTTTCTCAAATAGAAAGCCCATGTCATTTCCCCACCAAGAGGGATAATGTTATTGGTATAAATATCTATTGTTCACTATAAATTAGGAGCATTGTCTTGGAGACTGGCTCAGTGACTAAGAGCACTTGCTGTTCTAACAGAGGACCCTGGTTCAGTTTCCCCCATCCATATGGTAGCTCACAACTGTCTGTAATTCTAGTTATTATGAATCCAATACTGTCTTTAGTATTACATGCATATATGCACATATATACATGCCTGCACATATGCATACATGTAAATAAAAATAAGTAAATCTTTAAACAATAATTATGTTAACCAATGTCTTGCATAACATAGCTGTGGGGTCTAGCACATATATAATATAGTGTGTGTGTGTGT
>NW_026068034.1:4012481-4084780 GCF_014885135.2 Alexandromys fortis
CCCCCCCCCCACTCCATTACCCCTCCCTCTCCAGTCTGAAAAGCAGTCCAGACTCCCTGCCCTGTGGGAAGTCCAAGGTCCTCCCCACTCCGTCCATGTCTAGGAAGGTGAGCATCCAAACAGGCTAGGCTCCTACAAAGCCAGTTCTTGCAGTAGGATCAAAACCCAGTGCCATTGCCCTTTGCTTCACATCAGCCCTCATTGTCTGCCATGTTCAGAGAGTCCGGGTTTATCCCATGCTTATTCAGTCCCAGTCCAGCTGGCCTTGGTGAGCTCCCAATAGATCAGTTCCACTGTCACAGTGGGTGGGTGCTCCCCTCACGGTCCTGACTTCCTTGCTCATGTTCTCCCTCCTTCTGCTCCTCATTTGGACCTTGGGAGCTCAGTCTGGTGCTCCAATTTGGGTCTCTGTCTCTATCTCCATCCATCGCCAGATGAAGGTTCTATGGTGATATGCAAGATATTCATCAGTATGCCTATAGGATAGGGTCATTTCAGGTTCCCTCTCCTCCGTTTCAAAATGCACACTGATTGAGTCATCAAAGAGAATACTTCCAAAGCTGCACCTTTTCATATGCCCAGAATCACAGCAAATGTACCAATGACCATTTAGTTTTCTATCTTTTAGTTAATTATTTATTCCTGTGTAATTATTCAATAATTTCTGAAATGTTTCTTGGTGCCTTGATTTTTGATTTCTTATGTATTGTAATAGTTTATTCTTTGCAGTGTGCAGAAAGCAAAATTCATGGCACTTACTGAATCTTTTGGAACTTGCATACTCTACTCCGTTGCAACGTTTAAGCCTCAAGTCCTCACATATCCAAGTGACCTGCCTCACTACAGGAAGAAAGTCAAAGGACGACATTGCACACCTTGCGCCTTTCAGTCATTATTCTGTCAGCTAGAGAAAGGACCCATTCAGACCCAGTTGTTTGAGTGTTCCTTCATAAAGCTTCACACACCACAGGCATTTCTCCATCCCCAGCAACTGTGACCAGAAAAAAATACTATGAACCTATCCACTAATAACACTGATGACTGTGGCTAAAGAGAGCAGGCTGAGTATGCAGGCCAGACCTCAATAGAGCTTAGATTTGCTGAGCTGGGTTTAGAATCTGTGAGCATACACATGATAATCTCAGGCAGTGCTAAACATGGCTGGTGTGATACTAGGTGGGGATGAAACACTTTATGTCTTAACAATACCTATGTAAGTTCCAGATGCTATACAGAAATGGTTTTAACTGTGGTCTTGGTCCATGACACAGCATGGGAAAACCCAGAGAACATCAGCACTGATAGAAATATAATATTTGGTAAGAGACTCATTTCTGGCAATTGTGTCATCACTTTCTATTACAAAAATGAAACAAAAAATATATGTGTGTTATGATATTACTGCTATCAAACATGAAAAACTAACTTACTACGTCTTTTAATGTCAACAATAAAGTAAAAAAGAAAAATAGGCTTACCCTAAATTTGTGCAATACAAAAACAAATAAGATAAATTAAAGACATATGCTACCACTGCCTGTCTCAGAGGCCGGTGGTTCTTTGTAAGTTAGAGGCCTGGTATACAAAGTGAGTTCCAGGAAGCTCCAGGACTGTTGCTCAGAGAAACCATGTCTCAATAAAATAGATAACAAATTGAAAGTATCGCAAAACATAGTAAGTATGGCCTAGAAGATATATTTATAAAAGAAGTTGCAGATGACTGATAGATAATTTTGATAAAGGAAGTTTAACCTCAAGAATGAAATTACTTCTGAAAGATACCATCTGTTGCAACTTGTATAATAGCAGAGTTTAATGATCATCTCCAGTGAACTAAGAATTATTAAGGACAGATGAGAATATAAACTAAAGTTGCATATTGGAAGTCAAAGAAGACATATGCATTACAGTATTTTGCCTAGAGTTTTCAATTCTAGCATTAACAAAGTTGTTAATATTGGCATACATACAATTATATTAAGAAAGAATAATTGATTTTTCAAATTATTAATAAACCCTAAAAACCATAAATGTCTAATACTATGAAAATCATTTAGTCATTATTTTAATTTATGCTCCATTTTCGAATGCTTCTGAAATTAATATTAGGGACTGTAGGAAGGGTAATATTGTTGATTAATCTATACTAAATGAATTATGTGGGAAACATATATTCATTAGTTATTCTCCTGTGAAATTCTCAACAAAGGAGCTGGAGAGATGATTTAGTAGTTAAGAGAATTTGCTACTCTTGCAGAGGACCCAAGTTTATACCCAGAATCTAACAACTGTAACTCCAGGTTTTCATGGATGCCTCTTCTGGCATCAATGGACCAGGAACACACACGGTTCACAGATGTACATACAGATAAAGCACTGCATGCACATAAAACAAAAATAGAAAAATCTTTAAAAATATTAGTTTCTTCAAGTTAAAAACTCTATGAGGCATTATCTCATTCAAAGTTGTAAGGCCTAAACACGTATATGCATACATGCATACACATACATGTGATATAAAAAGGTTGTAAATTTTAGAGGGAGGTGGAGGAACAGGGAGTGATAGAGGGGTAGGGATGTAGTGAGAATGAAATAATATAGTACTCATAAGTGAAATCCTCAAAACTTAAAAAATGAACATTAAATAAATCATTTCATATACTAGCTAATGCTAAAATTAATACTGAATTAATGAAAAGGATTTTAAATTTCCAAAATGAAATAAGAAGTTTCTGTGTGGTGTGATAGAATAGAGATTATATACAGTTTTGAAATTATGTATTTGATTTATCTTTACTTCTCAAACTGTCAGTATAGAAAGACATGAACAGTATTTGTTTATGAGTATAAACATAAATTTCTGCTCAATCAAATTACAATTTCTATGGTTAGCCACATCATAGTTAATATTGTCTTTCATAGAAAGTAAGTTCATAATAACTCTTGTAATCAAGATGTTGATTACCCAAGTTTCATTTCTGCTTATATGATAAAATATGTCATATAAATGATAAAAATATGCAGACAAAAAACAACACTGGAGGAAGTGTTTTCTGCTTTTTTTTTTTTAACCTACTCACTGTTCTAATTAACACTTCATCATTTGTGCAAGGAATCAGGGCAGAAACTACACAGGTAGTCACAATACATTCACAGTCATGAGCAAAGAGAAACAAATTTGTGGATGCTCACTTGCTTTCTGCCCTATGCTCAGCTTGATTTCTCTATTCATGTACAGTTCAGGACTCTGTGCTTAGGGAACAGTGCCACTCACAGTGGGCTGGATCTATCGCTGACAAAATTTAACTTAATGAATACTTCCTCCATATACCTGTCCACAGACCAACCCACACTGAAAGTCTCTTTCTCAGGTGACTCTTGGTACTGACATTTAAATCTAACAATCACATCGATACTTTTAAAAATAAAATATGAACAAAAATTTATAGGATAGATGTAATATTGAAAGAAATTAATGAAAATAATAGAGTCAAGATTTTTCTCCAAAGGATTACTGTTATTTTTACACTAAACAATGATGTGTAGAAAACATAGGGGATAGAAATAATCATGGTTCCTAGCACAAATTATAAAGTGGCAGTAAGATCATGAATTATTTCAATAGATTTGCAGTTTTACACTATTGAGAAAAATTGAAGCTTTACAAAGTTTTAGTTTACTCAGAGAGATCTTATTCTTTGTAGTCCTCATAGTAATAGAAAAGCATTCTCACTTACAAGTCATTAGAAAAATGTGCAAAATTAAAAATTTGTAGTTAATGTAAAAATATTGTGAATAGCAAGAATCACTAACACAGAGAAATGACTTCAGAATAAAAATGTATATGCATAATAATAAATTATACACATAGGAATGCTAATATAAAATAAGTAGTGTAGGAAAATAACATGAGACAAAGAATAATTTATGAGAAAGAATATACAATTAACTTAAAAGTTCTTATATTATTCAATATATATTTATGTGAATTGTATATTTAGCACATGCACACATATGTTGTGTTTATACAACATAAAATTCATAATAAGCTTATTAAACACTTGAATAAAAATTTGTGCAACAAAAGATCACTTAAAATCAAGCAAAATTGGCTGCCCTAAGAAAGACGATTTCATATCCTATGAAATTATTGACCCACATACAATTGTATTAAGCCTTTTACTACATGATATGAAACCTTGAGAATACATGCAAAAATACACAGACACCGATCAATGTTAGACAATTAGACAGAAGTGACTGGTGGGAAATGTGCAAAATATTCCGAGGACTTCCCGATTTTTATATCTCAAATGCACATATATAGAATATATTATGAAAATGTACTTGCCTCCAATAAATTATTGCAAATAATACATTTTCTTGCTTTATGTACATACTTGGAAAAATTAACATTGAAAATGTCTTAGTCACTGAGGAAATCCCAAGCCATAAAATCCTGGATTGAAAACTTCTGTCATTGATTTTTTTTTTCACTTAGTAGACATCTACCTAAGCTGCTATAAGTAGAGAGAGTATGATTTTTACTCTGGGGAATAAATTTGCTCAGAATTTGTGAGAATTTTTGAATAAATCATAACTGAATAAGTAATTTGAACAAGTTGAAGGTTTATAAATCTCTATGGATCAAATTACTAAACAAAACTGTAGAGTACAAATTCAAAAGAATTTTTGATAATTGTTAATAAGGATAACATTTCTTAAAACTGAAGGGATTTTTAATGCAATGCTTATAATTGTCTTTTTAGAATTAAACAGAAAATAAAGCCAAGAATCACACAAAATAAATGAGAAATTAAATAATTATTAATTGTAATAAAATCTAGTTAGCATGAAATTTATTTATTCAATTCTTGAAAAAATAATTGTTATCATAATCATCTGATTTTATTGAATAACATGAATAAAGCAGGCAAACTTAGGTAAGATAATTCACCAGAAAGGAATACAAAATGTGAAAACTTGGCTGTAAATAGAGGATCTATTAACACTGACAGAAAAGTCATTTAAAAATATAATATAAAAATATAATATAAAATATTGGTTTCAAAATCAAAATGCAATAAATCATTATGAAGAAACTTTTAACTTTAAGATATTAAGTAGCAGGTGGAATGATTTATTAACTAATAATAAGAGTGGGTGTATAATAATTCTAGAAACAGAATGAGTTTTTCAAAAACTAAACAGAAAAGAGATATCTCATAAAATGGTTTTAATATAAGGTTTATGAAAATTAATTTCTATTCTGAGTGTTGAAGAATTTTCAATATATTAAGAAGCTCTCAAATTATTTCACCAATGCAGAGTAATATGAAAAAGAATGCTAATAAACAGAGGAATTTTATAAGCAGCTATAAATACTTTTGGATCTCTATATTCACAAATCCCAGGGTAGAATAATAACTCAATAGTTAAGAGCACTTGCTGCTGTTCCAGAAGACATGGTTCCATTCCCAGCACCCACATAAAAATGCACAGCTTTCTGTAACCTTGTTCCAGAGGCTCCAACAACTCCTGTTGTCTTTGAGTACTGAACACATGCAGTGTACAAAATACACTCATCTACATACACACATATACACATAAAATAAGGAAATATTTTTCTAAGTTCCCAAATATATTAATATTGAAATCCTTATTTCATCAAAAGGGAAAATTATTTTGAGGATGCAATGGTTCACTAGTATAAAATACCTTAGTTTTACATGATTTAGATCATATAAGAAAAGAGAAATCTTGCCTATTTGTGATATTACCTTATCCTTAGTGTCTATACTAATATGTATATTGTATTTCTTAAAAAGTCATCATATTGTCTCTTCATCATAAAGTACTGAAAGGAAAAAAAATTCTCTAACCTATCAATAGCCAACGTGTAACTCATTGCCAATCTTCTAGGTAGTCAGCTTATGTAGATTAATTAATTCCCAAGTCTAATTGTGATGTGTGTGCCTAATGCCCACAAGTAAGAAAAGGCACAGAGCAAATACAACACATGTAGGGAAGCAGTACGAGGCACGTGAAGACCAATGCTTTAATTCTAGAAACGACATTGTGCCACTCACGTGATTAGCATGCCAGAGAGATGTAATGGGATTCAGTATTCATTAATGTAGAAAGAGTTTAGAAAATCTCACTGATTAATATGTGATGGATTATCACGAATCAAAAAAAAGACTCATTATGTGTACAGAAATATAGTAAAATGTGTATTTGTACTTACATAAATATCTTGAAATTATGTCTTTTCATACATAGTATTTATATATATATATATAATACACACAAATAAATGTAATTTTAAAAACCTAAGACATTGTGAGTCAAAGTTATTGCTATTTATAGATAATTTTATAGTGTTTATATTTTAACATTTAAATACAAGATATTCAAAGTATATAGATAATGACACACCTTCTTACTCCAAAATAAAATAGATGCTGATTTTTCTGAGAGACGGAAAGGAACAGGTAGGGAGGAAATGGGTGGAGTAGAGTGAGGGTTAACTGTAATCAGGATGCATTGTATGAGAAATACTACTTCAAGAAAAGGAAAAAAAAGTGGAAAAATAAAATAGCAAAAAAATGAAAATCCTGATAACTTAAAATGCAATAAACATTAACAATTTATTAACATAATATCCAAAATGCATCTGTCACTACAATGTGTCTCTCTATAAATTTACCTGCTGTCTTTAATAAAATCTTTTTTCTGATCCTGCAATAAATAAATAAAATAGAAGGAAAAAAATGAATGAATTTTTATGAATGAAACCAAGGCTCAACTTCTGACTCACAGTGGAGCCACTTCCAACCTCCTATCAGTTAGTTGAAATTGATTTGTTTATTATATATGTTGTTAGCATTTTCCTACATGTAGATGTAGCTATTGACAACAAAAATTGTGTTAGAGTTTGTATAAATTAGATGAATATATTTATTATTTTCTTTTGTAAAATTTTACAAAAGTACATTTTAAAAGTTTATTAGCATTGTGATAGGGAATTAATTTCTTGACTTTAAACACTATATTTTATCATGTCATGTGTTAGGAACTGTGAATAAAAATTCTTTCTCCCTCAAATAAGGAAGATGTCAACAGACTAATGAACGTTTCTCAAGTTCATCTTAGAATCAGTAAGTTTATTGGGGTTAAAGATCTGTGCACAGATTCCCCCACTGGATGCTTTTCAAAGAAAAGTCCTAGCTGGAATCACTTTTTAACCTCTTATATGCTATAGAGAAAGACTACATCTCCCTGGTCAGAAGCAAGTGATGGCCTGAGTCTCAGAGGGTAGTTTTTATGGCCCTCTTTCATTAAATTACTGTTGTTCTAGCTATCTACTTTTTTTGTTGTGTTCATTTTGTTGCAATAATGATGGGGGCAAGGCCTCCCATAGTTCATCATGACTTCAGGATTTCCATAGTCATATAAAGTCAAGACGAAACAGTTATGCTACTTGGGAATATAACATGTAATATATGCTAGTCTTATGAATAACAAACAACTTTATATGATCAAAATCATGTATTTTTGGAACATTTAGAACTCTGTGTGTATGTGCGTGTGCATGCATGTGTGTGTGTCTGTGTGTGTAAGATACACACAGGTGTGTTTGTATGTATGTGTGTTTATGTATGTGTATAATATGTCATCTTTTTACAGGAAAAAAACCATGTCAGACAGTGGATTTTGATAATTAAGACTTGGGATTGCCATATTCCTAAAATTTCAAAGTTATTTTCCCTGTGACTGTATCCTGGTTTTTCTACTGCAAGATTTCTGTTACTAAGCAATAGATTTATGCTCAAAATTCTTGTTTCCATTTTATTTCCAAATTGATATTAAAATTGTGCTTATGACCTGTAGAGGTGGCTCAGTAGCTATATCCTTGCTACACCAACAGTAGGTACAAAATTCAGATCTCAACCACCAATATCTTGCTCCTGGGATCAACTAAGTTTGCCTGTAATTACAGGTTTCAAAGGCAAACTTAGTTGATCCCAGGAGCAAGATATCTAGAATACTAGTTGAATCAGTGAGAGATCCTGCATCACTGAAGAAGGTGGAAGAGTAATGAAGGAAGAGTCTGGTGATTTTATCAACTAGGGGCTATAACATTCATATACACATATCTGTCTATGCATCTGTGAACATGTATACACACGTATGCATACACATCACACATAAATATACATGAAAAGAAGAAACAAATTGTGTTTCAATTCCTCAGGTCTGTTGTTATGTGGCTATATTATTTCATTTCAATTATTACATTTGCACATTATTTTCTCAAAGGTGTCAGCAATCTTGGAAAAATATTACCCTTAACAAATTCACTCACTTCCTCCTATTTTTATTTGTAGTGCCTGTATGTCATTGTCATCTTTTACTCTCTTATTTTTAGCATTTTGCTTCATTCTTCATAATCCCTATATGAAATGGATGGCCTTTCAGAGTTACAAAAATGAAATTTGTTATATATACCATTTATTGAGCTTTGATTATATGTATAATATTTAGATATTATTATATTATTTGGAAGAAACATGTATGTTGAAAAGCCCCAATTGGAATGGCATAATTGAACATGAACAAAAATTTTGCCATTTTCTCCTTCCCCAGAGCTGTCGCTCTGTAAATCCAGTACTCTCCAGAGTTAAACACTGTCCAACCTGAAGCTACCTCATTTGCATGGAATTGGAAGTCAATATAAGACAAAATTCTGCTGCCAAGGTTATCATTTGTTAACCAGTTCCTCCTGAAATCCTTAAGATCATAACTGTTAGAAGAGAAAATGAGTTTAGCTCTGTGTAGTGAGCTTGCAGTAGGCAAAACAAATGTAAAAAAGAAATAAAGGAGAGCTCTCAGAAGAACAGAAACAAGAGATGAAAGATGCTTTTGAGCTATTGATGCAGACAAAGACGAAGCAAGAGACTATGATAATAAAAGGAGGCAAAGAAAGACTTAGGTTTTAATGTTTAAAAACTAGCTGATGTAAAAGAGAACTACCGGCGAAATCACCTTTGAAGATTTTAATGAAGTTGTGATAGACTTGTTATCATGAGATCTACATGAAGAGCTACTGAAAGAATTTAAAATACCAGGTGATGATGATTCAGGTAAAATAAGCTTAAGGAATTTCTGATGTGATGACAGAGAGTTGGATAAAAATGGAGTGATGAGGAAACTTAGGCAATGAAAGAAGAACCTGATAATGATGATGTTGGAGAAGTAACTCAAGAGGTTTTCATTATTATTATGACTGGTAATATATAAAGCAATACAAGAAGCAACAGCAAAATGTTGCAGCTACCATTTACATTCTAGTTTTGTGCTTTGATTCTGGTCAAAAAATTCAACTTATTTATTTTTCCAAAGGAACTAAATTACATATATATATATATATATGTATATATGTATATATATATATATATATATAGTTACTGCTAAGTTCCATTTTATGAACAGTGTTGGTAGAATTAACATTTTTAGTTTTATGCTTTTAGTAAAGATTTATACAAAGTATTGAAAAATTAAATCATGTGGTGTACATTATTTGGAGATTTTAAAGGTAGCATTAGCTAGTGCTTTTATTTTAATGGAAATGTTTAGCAAATTTTCATAATAAAGTTTTTACTTTATTAGTATCTTACTATTTGGTAAGTTCTATTTTCACTGATTTATGATATCTGTTAACACTTGATAGAAAAATTTTACTTGCTTGATGCTTTCTTTTGTATTTGAAACAAAAATCATAAAAAACAAATGACAATATAATAGAACATTTTTCTATCACCTAAGGGTTCATCAAGTTTGGCATTTTGTGTGTGCTTCAAGACATAAGATTCAGTATTGGCCTAATTCCTTCCTTGGGAGTTCGGTAATTCATTTTGGAGAGAATAAGTGCTATACATATAGACCCATCTTTCTTATGTGTTATATTCTAGAAATGTGGTTTTGCAATAGAAACTTGAGCTTGAATATTTACTAATTAAACTGGATTAATACAGTTTCAAATATATAAATTCTTCTAAAAATAACAGATTTAAATTTTGAATTTTGATATATTAGAACAGCAAGGTAAAGAGAATATGGTCAGCCAAAAAACATTTCAGGCATGTTTAGCTAGATAAAGGAATGCTCTATAATTTATCAAAAAAACAGTGGAGGTATTATTTCTAGATATTGATGGATCATTCTGTCTTACTAAAGATAGGCGCAAATGTTGATTATGGGAGATAGGTCACAAGAAATTATTTTCATACCACATCTTCAGTAATTTGCTTCTGATGCTATGCATGCTCCGAAGACAGTTGAGTTGTTAATTTCAGTGAACGCTATTTAAATTTTAAAGTCAATAAAATTTGAGACATTTGAAATACTTTGAGCCTGCTAGATTAGTTTATTAAATCTTACTAGAAATTTAGCAGGAAATTAGAAGGAAATTGCATAATATTGGTGAAATTTCATACAGTTATCTCAAAAGCCAGTTAATTGTTCTTATAAAGCATTACAATTTTGAGTAAGAAAAGTGTTCATTGTAATAATAATATTCAGAGAAACAAATAGATGATGAAAATTAAAAATGATGGGCCTTATTAAAGAATTTCGGCCTTACTCACTGCCCCTCTTGAACTTTGCTCAGTGAATTTACCTTTTCGTTTTCTATATGAGTTGGATGGAGTTTTTTCACTGCTCTTGACATAGATAGATAGATAGATAGATAGATAGATAGATAGATAGATAGATAGATAGATAGATAGATAGATAGATAGATGATAGAAGATAGATAGATAGATAGATAGATAGATAGATAGATAGATAGAGATAGATAGATGATAGGAGAGAGAGAGAGAGAGAGAGAGAGAGAGAGATTTTGATGTCCTGTCCATGGGACCAGGGGAGTTTCACCATTTCTTCTCTATCTATTTTAGCCTCAAACCTTCAGTGAGCTATTGTATATTGGAGACAACAGAGATTCCCAAGACCAGGAGATGTCCACATTCTGGTTCACATTTACCAGCATCCTAAGAGTTGGAGCACCTCTAGGTACTTCCTATCTATATCTTGAGATCTTTGGGGGACTTTTGAGAGATTTTGAAACAACTGGCAATTTCCAGTCACCACCTTTTGCCAATCTATCTGGAAGTCTTTCTATTCTCACTGACAAGTCTCCCAGTCCTCAAGGTGAGAAACTGTCCTGTGTTTTAACAAGATTCTCATAGCAAGATTCTCCTCTACTGGTGTCAGATGATTCTCCAAACAGCAACTCTTTAGTGGGATATGGAGGCCCAGGACTCAGTGGTACAGCCACTTAGACTATAAGGAAGAAAGAATAGGATTCTGCATTTTGTTCCATTTCCCATTCCTAGTGTACAGTACTGTGGGTGTCAGTAGTTAATCCTAGCTGAATCTGAGAACACTAGAAAATACTAAATCCTAAAGCTTCTTATGTGACTGCCCCACCCGAGAGTGACTTCATCCACTTGAGTACTTCCTGTCAACATTGTCTTGGTGAGTCTTTTCCTTGCCACTTCTGAACTATACATCTACAACAGTGTGACTAGAGGATTTGAGGACCTTTAAGAAAGATAGGTCATAACATTCATAAGTCGCACCAGCTCTACCTTGTGGATATTTGTCAGAAAAAAGAAATTTCACTAAGATTGAAGATTTTATCCTGGAAATTTAATATTAAGCATGAAGTAGATGTCCTAGAATCCCTTTGTTATGAGGAGATTTACTGTTAGAATTTATGGTCACTGATCTCCATATCTCTTCAAGATAGTTCTTATCTCTTTTCTCAGACTCATTATTAGGATGCATTCTAAAGAAATATGGTAATTCTCACCCTCTATCATGGTGTAGGAGGTACTTTCTGTTTTTGTGTTGCTTTTATTGGTTAGTAAATAAAGAAACTGCCTTGGCCTGTTGATAGGGAAGAACTTAGGTAGGCAGGGAAGACAGAACTGAGTACTGGGAGAAGGAAAAAGTCAGAGAGATGCCATGGAGCCTCCAGGGTCAGACATGCCAAATCTTTGCTAGTAAGCCACTGCCATGTGATGATATACAAATTACTAGAAATGGGTTAAACTAAGATGTAAGAGTTTGCCAATAAGAAGTTTGAGATAATGGGCAAAGCAGTGATTTAATTAATAAAGTTACTGTGTGACTGTTTCAGGGGCTAACCTAGCCAGGCAGCCAGGACAAACAAAGAGTCTCTTACAACACTGTCAGATGGATTGCTGGTAAATGTTTCTTCCCATTCTTTAGACTGTTTCTTCATTCCACTGATGGTATCCTTGGTCTTTTGCTGTAGATAGTGATAAGAGACCTATAACTGGTTATGGTGAAAAGAATATGATACTCCAGAATTCTCATCCCTAAATAGGACATCTATAACCATATCCTTCAAGGATCATTGTGAAAGAAGGAACAGAAAAATTGTTAGATCCAAAGATGACAGATGACTACAAAGTTTTCTAGACAAAACTGCACACAAAAAATCATAGAACTTGTTATAGCATAAATAAACACATGGAAAAGGGAGTTGGGTACAAAGTTCCAACCCTAGATGAGAAGCAATTAGCAATTGATAGTTGCTGGGAGAAAGAGAGTCAGTTTTCTTTAAGGGTGTGGTTAGTGGTTAGCCAGTTATGTTCCAGAGAATAGCCACATAGCCAAGTATAGATGGGCAGTGCAAATTGAACTCCCTGAGGTTTAAAATAAAAAGAGATCACAAAATTGGGTGAGTAGGGAAGTTGGTGGTGAATCTGTGGGTAAGATCAGGGGGAAGGTGGAATGGTATCAAAATATATTGTACAAAATTTTCAAAGAACTAACTTAGTAAAATTTATTGTATGAAAACAAGTAAATGAACCTCTTATAATTCTTTACAAAAGAATTACAGGCTCTCACCATTTCCATTGAATTCACTAGGCAGGATATATCCATATGGAAAGGCCTATAGTATGTCTTTGTCTCAACCATGGACTGAAAAGACCAAACTTGAGTGGAGGTTGTGAGAACGGCATTCAGAGGAAGATGCACTCCAAAACAGACTTGATGAGGACTTGACAAACTAGAAGTCCAGTGAGTGGATGTCTATATGTCCTCATGTGTTTAATAGAAGATGCTTTAAAAGATCACCAATAAAATGTTGAATATTGATTCCAACAGACAGAGGGAAATAATCCAGACTCCTAATGAGAACACATCCTTCCTTCTCTTCCACATTAGTCAAGATAAAGCCAGGACCCAGTGAACTCCAAAGATCTTGCTATTCTCATAGTCTTTTCAACCATACTTTCCCCAGTTTTCAAACTAGAAATTAAAAACTGGGCAAGAGGACTCAAGGCCCCTTTCTCATTTTACTTATAATAACTTACATAACCTCAGGTTATTCTTTAATCAGGATGCTGAAAAAGAGAAAAGGAGATATCATAAATTGTAGGTCCAATGTGTTATAGACCCTGGAAAACCTTTCCTTAAATACAAAGACCTTCCATAAATACCTCCTTCATTGCATCACAAACACACTCAAAGCCATTAGAACTGTTGCCAACCAAGACACATTAATCACAACTGTCAAATCCAAGTTTTTCACTGCTGTGGGATAATGCTCTTTAGAGTACAATGTAAAGATTTGTCATTTGTATTGGTTTAATAAAATGCTGATTGGCCAGTAGCCAGGCAGGAAGTCTAGGTGGGATAGTCAGACTAGGAAAATTCTGGGAAGAGAAAAGGCAGAGATGCAGTCAACAGTCAGAGGCAGAGAAACAGAAATGAGAATGCCTTACATAGAAAAGTTACCAAACCATGTGGCTAAACAGCTAAGAATTATGGGTTAATTTAAGTTGTAAGAGCTAGTTAATAATATGCCTGAGCTAATAGGCCAGTTTATAATTAATATAAGCCTTTGTGTGTTTCTTCAGGACTGAATGGCTATGGGACTGGGTGGGATAGAAACTTCCACCTACATTTTACTATTACTGTGATATTACAGCCCATACCACAGACAAGCCATTACTCTTATGCTCTTTAAAACAATATATCAAAATTTTCTATGAGAGTCATTCTTAACCAACTGCTCTTTTGTAGCTGATCACCCATGATCCCCTGATTGGCCAGTAATGGTAGGCAGTGCTATGCCCCTGTACAAGAAAGAACTGTTAACACAAATGACCACGATTGGTCTTTCTTTCTATAAGGGAGAATGTGCAAGAGCAAGTGAATCTGAGGGCATTGTAAGGACAGTGTAGCTGAGCATAGTCAAAAAAGTTAACCACAGCCTCATACTACAGAGAAGCCCCCTTTAAACTAAGTTGTTCCCAGAGCAAACTGTCAGAACTGCCATAATTTGCATAATGGAAACTGCGATATGAAAGGGAGCAATTCCTTTGTAAAAAACAGATGTGATCTATGTTCTTAGTGAAAGCAGCTTTACTTAGGCTATGCCTACTGTCTATTGGTGTTCACTTGGTACATGGTATACCCATTTCATTAATCTGATCTCACTAGTATTCTGCTTAGTTTTTATTCAAATAAAATTATCTCTTTAAAATAGTATTGTGAAGCCATAATTTATCTTTAAAACTGTAAAAATGTCATATTATAAAAGATTATTTACATTTGTTATTCATACTTTCAATTATTAATGTTTCTGCTTTGAACTGTCTTCTCTTACATAATATTTTTATTTTTAATGCTGAGTTTATATTAGCTACAAGCTTTCTCTAATTTAAATTTTTTTATTTTGGTTTAATATGTCAAAATTATCTTATATTTTGAAATATTTTGATAATTTTGTGTCAAGAACAACATCCATATCATTGGTTCAGTATCAAGATTTCTCTTGATTTCCATGATCAAAAATTCCAGTGTGTCTTAGTGCAAATGAAAGGTAAATTATATGATCATGGTTTTAAATTCTCAGGCCTGACTTTTCCACTTCAAAAGCTCATGCAAAAATATATGACACTTTGTCACCTCTGATAATTTCTCATTACTTGTACTTGTATCTGAAAGTGATTAAACTTTATGGAACAAGGCAGATTATTATTGTTACAGAAATAACTGTCTCAGCCAGGCATGGTGACACAGACCTGTCATTTTAGAGTGAAGGATGAGAATTCAAGAGCATCATTGGTTAAATACTTACTTCCAACCTTTCTTGAGCTACTCTAGACCATATCTCATAAGATCTAAATTAGAGCTCACTTTCTTGACTTACTCCCCAATCTGGTGTTATGCGAAATATTAGAGAAGTCTTGAATAAAGAAAGTAATTAGGGGATTTGCTTGTAACATCATTTAGCAAGACCTGTGCTTCCAAGAGAAGAGGGAAAATTCTCCACATTCTAAAGTAAATAAACATTTGGTTTTGTTGTCATCTTGACACAAGTGGGAGTCATTTATAAGAGAGACCCTCAATGGAGAAAATGCCTCCATCATGTGGGCCTATTGGCAAGTCTTTTGCATTTTTTTTGAATAGTGATCAATGTAGGAGGGCCAAGGTTATTGTGGGTGGTACCACCTTTGGGATGGTGCTCCTGGATTCTATAAGAAAGCAGGATGAGCAAGCCATGATGAACAGAATCAGGAGGCAGCTTGCTCCTTGAACTCTGTGTGAGCTCCTGCCTCCAGGATTTAGTCCCGCCAGAGCTCCTGCTCTAACTGGTTTTGCTAGCAAACTATTATTCAAAGCTTTGACTGAAATAAACTCTTCCCCAAGTTGCTTTAGTCATGGTGTTTCAGCATAGCAATAGCAACCCTACCTAAGACAAGTTCTTACCCTGATTTTCTTTCATGATGGAATGTAAACTATAAAATGTAACAAATACTTTCCTCGCTCACATGGCTTTTAGTCCTGGTGTTTGTCATGATGACAGAAAGCAAACTAGACAATGTTCAATGATAGTGCCACATGTTGTAATTCTCTTTTGACAGGCAAATACAGATTTACACTGAGCAGAGGGATTCTCCCAAATTGTATCAACTGCTTCCTTCATCTTCCTTCTCTTTAACCTAAGCTTCAGTTTTCATATTCAGAAAACTGACCACAGAAAACCATCAAGGAATTGTTCCTGCCACTCCATGACCCACCAGTGTGGATACATGCATTTTTCTCTTTCATTGTCACATTTTTCACATTGTTCCTATAGGAATTTCACTGCCCCAGAAATAAACAATTGATGATGGCTGTTTGAAACCATGATTGAAACAGAGATCAAGAAGGTGTCCTGATGCAAGAAAAATTCAAAATATTCCATGCACAGTAATAACTAGCTGAGTGTGATACAGTCTCATGCAAAATATTAACAAGTATATGCCCAAGGACACAAAGCATTCTATTGTCTATTATGCTTTAGAGATTTGAAATATTTTGAAATATCATGGTAATAATTAATATTCTTCCCTACAAATTCACATTATAAGAATGTCTTTTCTGCATGTGTTATATATGTTAGCTTGGTGTTTCTGTGGGACTTTTCCAGTGAGAACAGGTGTATCTCTGACTCTTTTGCCTGCCCTTGGGAATCTTTTCTTTCCTTTGGGTTGCCTTACCAAGTCTTAATATAAAGGATTTAGTTTTATTTTACTGTGCTTGTTTTGTCTCGTTTGACTGACATCTCTTGGAGTCCTGCTCTTTTAAGGAGAGGAAATTGAGGGAGAGGGGAGGTAAGGAAGAACTGATAGCAATGGAGGGTTGGGAAACTGTAGTCAGGGGGATATTCCATGAGAGAAGAATCTGTTTTCAATAAAAAGTAAACTAAATAAATTTATTAACTGAAGATTCGGTAGAATGTATACGAAGATTTTAAAAAATATGTTTCTAGATGTTTTGGGTACAGGTCGAGAGAGCTCAGTGCATAGGAACACTTGGTGTATAGGCATAAGGATCAACATTTAAATTTTGAGCATTAATGTAAAAAATATAAGCATTTTTATGCATGCCTATAAACTAACATTTGATGAGAGGTAGTTAGATCTTGAGAGTCCTTTTGGCAGCCAGTTCAGCTGGAATAACCAACTTCCCTTTTATTGATAGACACTGTCTCAAGACAATTTGAAACAGGACAATAGAGGACACTGCAAAATCTTCCTCTTTACACTTCATATTTGAACATAGGCATGCATAGCCTCATATTAATGAATGGCCCACTCACATCATACTATCCTATCAGGGCTCCAAACAGAGATTGTTAGTTCCATGAGTTCATGTGCAGAACTGAAGTTAGGAATTTGGAAAAAAAATAGGAAAGTAAAAGGGAATTGCATTTTATTGCATGGTTGCTCTCTGATAATTTCTGAATATAATGCATGATTTAAGTAATCACCAAAATAGTCCTTTGAGGGAAATATGTCATCCTTGATAAGTGAGAAAATTACAATGTGGAGGAGTGATGGATTATTCCAGGCCAAACTGGCCTAAAAGGAGAAAGGCTTTAAGGAGAAAACTGGGTTCTCCTTAAAACCAGATTATCTACTGGCCGCTCACTTGTTATGAATTTCACTCCATGAGGATATAGATTGTGGTGTGTGTGTGCGTGCGTGTGTGTGTGTGTGTGTGTGTGTGTGTGGTGTATTGTATGTGGGGGCCAGAGACTGAGACAACCTAAGCTTTCATCCCTTTTTTGTTTTATTCACTTATTTTAAAAAGATAGGTGTTATTCTTGGCCTTCAGCTCATGTAGTAGGCTAATAACCTACCTGGTCAGTGAGCCTAGTGACCTCCCTGGCTTTTCTAGAACTGAGATAACAAGTTTGTGCCACCATGCCTGGCTTTTTATATGAGTTATTGGGATTGAATGAATGTCCTCTTCCTTGATATCCAGACCAATCCATTCTCTAAGTCCCATTTTTTTTAAAAAAAATATACCATTCTATTATATATCCCAAACTTGCCTTTAGTTAGCTATGTAACAGAAGTAGTCTCACAGTTTAGATTCTTCCAATTTACCTGCCACTAGAATTCCAAGCCAAGCCCATTCACTGACACATAATTAGTGACCTTTCAAATGCTTAGTAGACAGTCTCCTAAAAACTAGGAATTACTAAAAGTATCTGTGCTGATTCTTCAAGAGGAACAGCTCTTACCAGACGCAAGACAAAGAAAAATGCATGCCAGAGAGATAATTACCCACAAGAGACTATGAAATGTATAAGCAACACAGCAGCTTGGAAACTCTTTCCCAAGAAGGTGATAGAGATTTAAAACAGCATAGAGTTCCCTATGAGTAGCATTTGTACAGATTTCTAAAGGGACCTAAAAATTGTTCCCTTTCTACTTTCCACCAGGCTCCATCGTGGGCTTGCAGGGAGTAATGCAAATTAAAGTAATGCGTTTGATTTTCAGAATCTCATCTCTCCCTCTGAGCTTTCCCAATTATCATTATCCCTGGTAATATCAAGGCTTTGAAGAAATAGAAAATAAGCCTTCCCTCTCCCTCCTGAGCTAATGCAGAGCTTATTAATAAACCTCTCTCCTCTATAAAATGATCCTTTAGCAGACAAAGATTTAAAGCCTATGTAGCATTAATATTAAGCATATACATGAAACAACTATATCTACATATCAGACATAGTTTATAACTAGGAATTAAAGATAGAAAACTTCAGAAATATCTTTTTAAGCTTATCCTATCTAAGAGGGAATAAAATACTTACTTAGATAGATGGTGGTAAAACTTAAGTATGTTTTTCTCAATAAGACCTATACTTCAGTGTTTAAATTCTGATATGTGAAAAACAGACTCAACATTGATATCTATATCCTAGCAGAGGGCTATTTTCATCCAAGCCAATTAAATGGTTAAGAGTTAAAACATTCTCCTCATGTCTACATAGTTTGCCTCTTGATGTGATTTCTTTCTACATATTTTCATAGTCCTCTCTATTTCTACAGTTTTTTCAAGTTTACTCATCTATTGATCACCAGTTTAATTTTATATGGAAGTGATCTGCTCAAATCTTCCCTTTCTAACTGAAGTTTTCTTATCACTCTCTAACTCAACTCTAGGTTTTAGAGCCACCTTACAGTCTTTCTAAAATAGTTAGATGATTTAATCTACTAAAAACTCTCATGTATGCAATCCTTTAATTAACATTTAGTTTTATTTCATTTTCTGTGAGATGCGGTCACTAGGATGGGCTAAATTTGAACTTCTGGTCCTCCTGCCTTCATTTTTTGAGTAATGAGATTCTAAGCCTTTCCCTCCTTACTTGGTTTATGTGGTCCTGGGTATAGAACCCTGGCATTAGTACATGGTAAGCAAGCACTCTGCCCATTGAACTGTATCCCAAGTTCAAGACGTTAATATGTATGGAGTTAGTGTTTGTCGCTGAACATAGCATGGACACATACCATGAACCTACTCCAGTTCTAACTTTCTCAGTTACTTCCACAACATCTTTCTGCTTCCAGACTCCCACTTAGTTAATGTCTCAGTTTCAGATTGACTGTTTACTCTGTTGTCCCCCTAAATTCCCCTTTTATCTGGTACTTCCCTGTTTAAGAGCCTGTTTGCATCTCAACTACTGTAAATGTTAGACTCAGTGTCTGCGCCTATCTAGCTACATTCCTCTAATTTTCCAAAGAAACCTGAGTATTCTCACACTAGGTTCCTTGGCTATATCTGTGTTAAGTCCCCAAACCCTCCAAAATATAGTCTTTAAACAGGGTAATATGAGGCTGAAGAAGTGGCTCAATGGCTAAAAGCATTGACTGCCCTTCCAAAAGATCTGAAATCTGTTCCCAGCAGCCGCGTCTGTTAGTTCATGCAGTCATTTCAAATGCCAGGTCCTGAGGAACTGATGCCCTCCTAGGGCCTTGGTGGGCAATGTAGTCATACACGCACAAACACAATTAAAAATAAAATCAGATATTTTTCTTTTCATATTTTCATTGATTATTTAGAAATTGCACATCATGAAGTCCCAGGTCTGCCCACCACCCTTCGGACATCTCTCCAAGAAAGAAAGAAAAAAGCAAGTCCAATTTGTTTTGTCCATATACTCATTGAAGCATGATCAAACACCCAGTGGCTAGTCCTTAGAAGAAAACTGAATCCTTCCTCAACTTGTACATGCTTGCCAGAAGCCATCAATTGTGGATAAAGAAATACACTTCAGCATCCTTTCTGGCAATTTTCAAGAGCTCTCTTTAATGGTTTTCTGTCGAGGCTGTTACTTTTTTGGTGAGGTTGGGTTGGTTACTGTTGTCATATAGACCTTCTATGTCCTTTTTCAACTATGAGTCTACAGTTGTCAATACCAAGGCAAAAGTAACTTCCTTGCTCCTTACTCTCAGCAGAAGCATGGAACATGGACTTCCACATGGTCTCCAGCAATAGCACAGTATCCAGTGGCAATACATAGACATGGTCCTGTACATTGCTCAGGCCTCAGACACCATCAAAGCCTTCAGCAGCTGCATGGGACAAGCACAACATGGCCTCGGGCTGCAGTAGAATCACAAATTCAAACACGGTGTTTGGCAGCAGGATGGACCATAGTGATATCAACAGGACATCGACATGGCCTCAGTTGGCTACACAGGTCAAAAACATCAACATGGCTTCAGGCGACAGCACAGACTACGGACATCTGATTGTCTTTAATGGTAATGGGCCATTGACATCAACACTGCCCTAGACTGTAGTTGGACCATGGATCCAGACCTGGCCATAGGTGGCAGCTTGCCCCATGGATATCAACATGACCTCAGGCAGCAGTACAGACCATAGACATCTCCATAGCTGAAGAGATGAGTTAGTGGTTAAGAGCACTTGTTGCTCTTGCAAGGGATCCAGGTTTAATTCTCAGCACCTACATGGTGGTTCAAAACCATATCTTTTAAGAAACTTTAAATGGTATATTGGCAAATATACCTACTAGTTTTTGTTCACCTTTCTTCAAGAACTTTGTCCTAGTGCTTATGATACTATTTCTGTATTTTTTTCCAGTAAGTTGTATATCTGCCTGGACAAAGCCAAGCAAATAAAATTTACTGAAAGTTACAAAATTCTTCTGCTTTCATGTTGCATATGGATTGATTGAGATGTCAAATTTACAGTTAGCTCCTTTTCTTTTGGCAAAATTGGGAACTTGGAATGTTTCATCCCTGTTCTGTTTTAAGTCTATCTATACTCAGTGGTCAGTACAAATCTACAGCCACAGGGTAGAAAAAGAAAAAAAAAAGCTCTTTCACCAGATAGGATTTGTGTTCTTAGCTCAAATGTCAGGGTCAATCATAGCTCCCAAGAGTTCTCTTGCTTTCTAGATAAACTCTGGATCCTATATAGTCAGGAGGACCTTCAAGTCCATGCTCGTTAACCAGATGTCATTGCACACAAGTGCAGACCCATCCTTGGTGATTTAAGCTGTCAAGTGTACCAACAAGCACAGGTAAATGTTTGCTGAAAGATCAATGGAGACTATGTTTGGAGAGATCAGGTTGTTCACAACCACATGAACCTTTAACCCAAGTGAAGCAATGCCCTCTTGGGGCCTCTGCTGTCAAGTGCATGCATGTGCACACACACACAACACACACACACACACATGCACACACAAAGAGGGAGAGAGAGAGAGGGAGAGAGTTAGAGAGAACAAAACAAAGGAAATACTAAATTAATAAAGAGTACAAAACCTCATAGTTCTATGTAAGGTTTCTTGGATTTCTCCCTTTCCTCTGCTTTCCAGTGTGTTACTCTACACACTTAGCATGCATGTTTATAGTTTATAAAAATATACCAACTCCAAAATACTTATAAAGGTTGAATTCTGCAGGCAGAAGACTTATATCTGTCTATCATTGGTACTAGACCATTTTTCTTCTAAAAGCAACAAATTGGTTTGCAGATTATGGGTATTTCCAGTGACATTGCACAGCTAGAAGTGCCCTTCCATACCATTCTGGATTTAGAATTGCATTGTTGGAACTGTCTGCTTTCTTTCCTTTAGAAGATGATAGATATGAATTGTTGGAGTAAGGTGAATTTTTGTCCTACTTCTGAATATTGTCTTTACGGCAGTTTTCCTTTTTTCTTTCTTGGTCACCAGACAGAGACTTTCACTTTAATAGTGAGCTATAGCATCTAAGGCAGAGCCAGAAAATACTTCATATAGTTATTGCATTCTGTGGTTGGCTTTCTTGTCAGTTACTCATTTTTAAATGCGGCGATATTATTAGCCGGTTTCTCTGTCTCTATTCAGCACTGCTGTCTAGCCTGCCTTTCTCTGGGATTCCAGGGACCCATTTCATTAAATTGTCTATCAGTTTTAAGGTGGGACAAAGTGTAGGTAGAAAGTTTTGTGGCTGGGTTGGTGTCCCTGTCCTACCTTCAGAAGCCTTGCCTAGTTACATAAGATGGCGGTTTCAGGCTCTGCATCCTGCTTAGGTGGAAGTCTTTACTGGGTCACCCTCATAGATTTCAGGGAGTTTATACTACACTAAATTTCCATACCACCTCCTCCCAAGTGTCCCCAAATTACAGTTATCTCTCTCCATACTCTACCCCTCTATTACCCCCACTCTTTTCTGATACCTTCTGCTCCCACTCCCCCCCCCCTGCCCAGTCCACCTGTAAAATCTATTTTTCTTCCCAGGGAGAACATAGACTTCCACCTTGAGTTACCCCCTTGTTGATAATGTCATGTAAGGCATGACTCGTGTCTTCAGTGAGTCAAAGTCTAAGCAGACAGGAAAATAAGTTTGTACGGTTCTTGAAAGTACACATCTCTAACCCTATCATAAAGGAGGAAGGGGCAAAATGGCCCAGATTATAGGTGATTCTGGGCTATATAGTTCGATCCTATTGGACGCAAAATGCAAAAACAAAAAAAGAGGGGTGGGCTGAAGAAAGGAGGGGTAAGGGAAAGAATGAAGGAGGGAAGGAGAAAGAAAGAAAAGAGAAAGGAAGGGAAGGAGTGAGAAAGGAGGGAGAGGGAAATGGAGGGAAAAGGAAGTGAAAGAAAAGATATATTTTGTTACAAGGAGCAAGGTGGCCCCTTTTTTGTCCTGGCGGCCCAGCAAACTTACACCCAACTAAACACACAGAAACTATACTGATTAAAATACTGCTTGGCCATTAGCTCTAACTTCTTATTGGCTAACTCTTACATCTTGATTTATCCCATTTATATTAATCTATGTATTGCCACGTGGCTGTGGCTTACTGGCAAGATTCTAACCATCATCAGTCTGATGCAAGGATCCATGGCTTCCCCCTCTTTCTTTTTTCTTCCTCCCAGAATTCAGTTCTGTCTTCTCTGCCTACCTAAGTTCTGCCCCATCAAAAGGCCCAGGCAGTTTCTTTATTCATGAACCAATGAAAGCAATATATAATCAGAAGGACCGACTACACCAATATTTCAGAGAAGTGAAAAAAATTGGAGCAGTATAGGTTTTAGAAATGCTTGCTAAAGGGTTTGGAGTGATGTCTCATCAGGTAAGAACCACTGTGTCTCTTGGAGAGAACCACAACTGGGTTCCTGGCTCATACCACTTAGCCAAGCTTTTAATGTGAGTACTGGAGGTCTTGATCCATGTCTTCTTGCTGATGGAACAAGTGATTATCACTGCAAAATCTCCCCAGCTTCTTATTTTTTTTCTTTTGAGACAGGCTGATCCATAATATGTTATGTAGCCAAAGATGACCTTAAACTCTTGCTCCACTTGCCTCTACTCACCAAGTTGCTGAGTATATAAGTATATGTTCCCACTCCCAATTTTTAGAGGTTAGTCTGCATTTATCTGGCAGTAGTATGTGTCTCTGAATATAAATTTCCCTTTGATATTCACACTTGGCTTCACTTGTCATGATTACTTCTAGTGGTCAACACAATATAACTTGGAGTTATTTTTAGAGGGAAATCTTGATCGAGAAATTGCTTAGATCAAATTGACTGATACTGTGGGTACTGCCTAGAATGTTCATCTATGTAAAAGGTTTCAGCCCACTGTGGGTGACACCATTCTTTAGAAAGGTGATCCTGAACTATATAAGAGAAATTGCTCAGTATGAGCCTGTGAGTAAGTCAGTAAGTAGCATTTCTCCATGGATTGTGCTTCTAGATCCTGCTTATGTATCCGCTCTGACTTTCCTTAGTGGCTGTGACTTAAAGGTGTATGAAACTTCAGTCTTTTCCTTGACTAAGTTGCATTGTTTATGCTATTAGTTATAGCTACAGGGAAAATACTGCCTCTGCTGAAATCAAAATACTGCTGTTGTACTTTGAATTCCTAAATGAAGCTTGAGATGTCCAACTTCTATAGTTATAGAGGCAATCAGTGACAGGAGAAAGCATGGAGTGATGAGGAGTGTTCCATAATACTACTATCAGATCTCAGTTGTTTAGCAATCCCACGCGTAGTTGAGGCAAAAACGACTGAAATGAATTTGATGGCCAAACTTAGTTGTTTTGTTGATACACCTGAGAAGATGGAGCCTCAGCTGATGGATGGCCTGTATCAGATTTTCCAGTGGGTAAATCTGTGGGGGTACTTTCTTGATTGCAAAATGATAGTAGAGGACTTAGGCAACTGTGGGCAGTGCCATCCCGAGGCAGGTTTGATTGGGATGCACAAGAAAAGAAGTTGAACATGGGTCTTGAAGCCAAGCAAGGAAACAGCTTCCCCCAATGGCCTCTGTTTCTGTTCCATTTCCAAGAGTCTCTGCTGTAAGTTCTTTTTCTGACTTTTCTCAATGAAGAACCATATCATATAAGAAAAAATAAGCCCTCTTCTCTATAATTTGCTTTGGTCATGGTGATTTTCACAGCAACATAAAACAGACATGGGGATAAATCTGACATCTGGTGGAGTATCTTCTCCTGAGGGCAGACTTCGTTAATGAAGAAATGTTCTCCTCCAATTTTAAATTGAAAATTTTCTCCTTCCCTTCCCAGAAGCAGGAAGTGAAATTCTGGCACTGCTCCTCAACGTAAGATTCATGTGTGTCAGTACACCTCCAAGGCACAGCTCCATTTGGATTTAGTTCTTGGAGTTGTCCAGTCAGACCCTAGCAATTTGCCAAGGCAATGCAGCTTTCTCTGTGTCGGCTTTGTTTCCCAGGGTGGGTTTAGCTTCAGGGTTCCTTTTCTGACTCACATTGGTTCTCTGGTCCTGGCTTTCTTCACACACTGGGGACTGTGAATGGTTGGCTCAGGTTTTTCTAATGTGTATAAGAATGGTTGTTAGTTCAGTTTGGTTTCTGATTGTTGTTTGTGTGAATGTGAAAGCAGTGATTCCAGGCTTCCTCAATTTTATATCAAAAGTCAGAACTCAGACATGGGAAAATAAACTAATATTTTCATGTTAACAAAACAGAAGAGTCAGACAAGAACTTCTGAAAACAGTAACTGCCCCAATGCCCATTACCTTTACAGGGAAGCCACTCAAGACCCATGGTAGGCTATTGTCAGATCCATTCTAAGTGTTAAGATCCATATGAAAGTGCTAAGGGGATGACTAGGGAAGAAACACCTACTTGAAAATTGTGAGAAGCTCGGTTCAGATCCCCAGAACCCATGTAAAAGTCAGTAACAAAGGCGTGTATCTGTCATACCAGCTCTGAAGATCTGAAGGAAAGGGAAAAGAGAGAGAGTTCATTGACCAGTCAGTCTAACCAACATGTGCTCCAAATTCAATAAGAAACCTTATAAAAATAAAGTGCAGAGTGATCAATGAAACAACCTGATCACCACTATATTTAAAACCACAGTAGAATATCCATACACAGTACACCATGCACACATATACACACACTCACAAACATATTCTTGCCATATCAACACTCACCTCTTTCTCTCTAAACACATACACACACAGGCTCATGTCATGTCAGAGTTGACCTTCTCACTTGACTTATCTTTCTATTTATTGTCTTTATTCTACATATCTGAGCACCTAAGGACAGATCCTCTTGAACTTTAATCTCAGCCACCTTGATGATAGGCTGGATGTTCCCTTTGAATACCCTTAGAAACACTCCAGATTATTGTGCATGAGTGATAGTCTGCCAGGATATGTTCTTATTATTTTCTGTTGCTCTGCATATCTTTCATGATTTGGGAATTTTAAGTCAAGCTTTTTTTTTTTTTGCTCTCAGCATCATTACACTAGATCTCCCAGCACTCGGGGGGCAGAGGCAGGCGGATCTCTGTGAGTTCGAGACCAGCCTGGTCTACAGAGCTAGTTCCAGGACAGGCTCCAAAGCCACAGAGAAACACTGTCTCGAAAAACCAAAAAGAATTAAAAAAAAGAAGTTATCTTGTCTCCAAATTTAAGGTGCAAGATGAAGATCCACACCTAATGTAGCCCTCTAACCTCCACACCACACCTGCTGTTGTCCTCCACCCTCCACACATATACCATGGAATATACATTCCTCTACTCGCACATAAGGACACAAATATACACACGAGTACAAGATAAACAAATACTATAGAGTGAGAAGACTTGCTGAGTTGATAAACTAGTGGATTCATTTATGACTTACACCCATAGGATACAGCAGAAAGGAGAGTGGCACATTTATCCAATATACATTGCTCTGTTATACATCAGCTTTGAGATGTCCCTAAACAAGTTGTATTTCTTACCAAGAGGAAATACTATTCATCACTAAGCAGGATTAATTGTTGCTGTTCTCTGAAACAGGTCTTATATGGCAATTAAACTAACTATGTAGTGAGAGGTCTTTGAACCTCCAAACCTCTAGCCTTGAACTTCTAATTGTTGGTGTTATGGACACAAGTCAACATATTAGTCTTGTATTTAAATAATAAATGATCTTGTATACGAAGGAAAGAGTGTGACATGTGTCAGTTACCATCAATCTCAACCACAAAAGCAAAGGGAAAAAAAATCACACTGACTCTGGAGGTAAGCTCTCCACCATTCTCATTCCCATAACCTCCGCAAATGCTGACAGCTAACACAACAGGTTGTAGACAGATTCTTGTCATCTGGTGTGAAGATAGTTTCATAATCCTGAATGCTGCAACATCTTTTCAAGCAGGTTGGGGTAAGGCTTAGCAGACATTTGTTAGCATAGCAAATGCCTAAACACTGAATAAAAGGGAATTCTGGACAAGATTGTCAATTGCACACTTGATCCATGTTATGATATTTATTGGGCTGTTCCAGAAGGCTTTAGCTGTGCACATTTGGTAGATGACATAAGTAGTCACTGCTATTCTGACTAGAACCAGCTTTGATGTTTACAAGGCTTTACTAAATATTATAGTCCTCAGGTCTGGCTGAGAAATGGGTGGTAGCATATGGATCCAGCACATATTGACCCACCAAAATGAAAGAATTTATGAGTTAGGTTTTACAAGGAGATATATTCATTCATACTAAAGTAATGGAATCAACTCATTAAGACTACAAATTTAAAGCAAGAAAATACATTAGTCTGAGAGAGAAGTTCTTCATTCTGCTCCTGCTCACCTCTCTGAAAGCAAGAAGATAAGATTTATAATATGTTTTAAAACAACACACACACACACACACACATACACACAACTCACACATATGAGTGAGAATAAAATTGATAGCTCATCAAAACCACTTGATGATTTTACTTACTTATTTATAAATTTATTTTTAACTGACTGAGTCTAATTATTGATGCCCATATGCACACAGGGCTATCATTCTGTAGTTTTAGCCCTTTAAAAAGATGACTCTCCTTCCCCAGAAACTTAAGTACCTTCTCAGCTTCGAGATCTTGAGGGATCCTTGTCCCTTCCTTCAGAAGTGTTTGCTTGGCTTGCTTTTGTGCAGATAATTATTGCTGCTAGGAGTTTATGTGTGCAAAAGCATGTTATATCCTGAAGACAACCTGTCACAGCTCCTCTTCCCATCTCCAGCCCTCAAATCTTTCCACATTCTCTTCAGTGATGGTCCATGAAAAAAATGTGAGGTTGGGAGGCAGGTTTGATGGGGAGGTCTTGGGGGCAAGTTTAAGAGGGAGCAAAAAGGGGTGGATATAATAAAACTATATTGTACATGTGTATTAAATTTTCAAAGAGTATTCAAAAATAATGGGGAGCTTTCAAGCAAAATATGGAATATGGGCTTTTAATACAGACAAAATAGTATAGACTATACTTCATTTATTCATGCATAGGTGGGTTGTAATTGCTATTCTTAGGTTCTATGTTTTAAATATATTTTAAAATTTTTAGATAGGATCTCATGATGTAGCCTGGCTATCCTGTATTTATCACTCTGTGTCAACCAGGATGACTCCAAACTCACAAGGATCGAACTACTTATGTCTTCCTTTAGTAATGGCACTAAAGATTTGTTTTTTTACAGGTTGACATCCAGTTATGCCAGCAGCATTTGTTAAAGATGCTTTCTTTCTTCCATTGTATGATTTTAGCTCCTTTATAGAATCAGGTGTTCATAGGTTTGTGGATTAATATCCAGGTCTTCAATTATATTCCAATGGTCAACATCTCAGTTTTTAAGCCAATACCAAGCTGTTTTCATTACTGTAGCTCTGTAGTAGAGTTTGAAGTCAGGGATGGTAATGCCTCCAGAAGTACCTTTATTGTACAGGATTGTTTTGATATCCTGGGTTTTTTGTTTTTCAATATGAAGTTAATTATTGTTCTTTCAAGGTTTGTGAAGAATTTTGTTGGGATTTTGATGGGGATTCCATTGAATCTACAGATTGCCTTTGGTAGAATTGTGTTGATCCTACCAATCCAAGAGCATGGGAGATCCTTCCATTTTCTGGCATCTATTGCCTGTTTTATTTGTGTGTGTGTGTGTGTGTGTGTGTGTGTGTGTGTGTGTGTGTGTGTGTGTGGATGTAGCTGACTTTCTTGGATTGGAATACATTTTGTAGGACTGGAATAGTGGAGGGGTAGTGTTTAAAACTGGTTTTGTCATGGAATATTTTGTTCTCTCTGTCTATGGAGATTAAATGTTTTGCTGGGTATAGTACTCTGGTTTGACATTGTTGTCTTAGTGTCTGCATAATACCTGTCCAGGAAGTTCTGGCTTTCATTGCTTCTATTGAGAAGGTGGGTGTAATTCTGATAGATCTGCCTTTACATGTTACTTGGACATTTTCCATTGCAGCTCTTAATATTCTTTATTCTGTATGTTTAGTGTTTTTATTCTTATGTGGTGAGAGGACTATTTTGATACAGTCTATTTGGTGTGCTATAAGCTTCTTGTACTTTTGTAGGCATATCCTTCTTTAGGTTAAGAAAGCTTACTTTTATGATTTTGTTGAACATATTTTCTGTGCCTTTGAATTAAATTTCTTTTGCTCCTATTATTTTCAGGTTTGGTCTTCCCATGCTGCTTCATATTTTCTGTATATTTTATATTAAGCATTTTTTGGATTTAACATTTTCTTTCTTTCTTTCTTTCTTTCTTTCTTTCTTTCTTTCTTTCTTTCTTTATTAAAAATTTTCACCTCCTCCCGTTCTCCCATTTCCCTACCACTACCCCTCCCCTCCTCCTTTCTCTCCAGTCCTAAGAGAATTCAGGGTGCCCTGCCCTGCATCCAGGTCTAGGAAGTTGTGCATGCAAACAGACTAGCATTCACCCACTGAGATGGTGTGACTGATCTAATGGGAGCTCACCAAGGCCAGCTGTACTGGGACTGAACAAGCATGTGATCAGACTGGACTCTCTGAATGTGGCTGACAATGAGGGCTGTCTGAAAAGCCAATGATAATGGCACTGGGTTTTGATTCTACTGCATGGACTGGCTTTTTGGGAGCCTAGGCTGTTTGGATTCACACCTTCCTAGACCTGGATTTAACATTTTCTTTATCCAATGAATTTATTTCTTCTCTTATGTCTTCAATACTTGAGATTCTCTTTTTTATCTCTTGAATTTGATTGTTTATGTTTCCATTTGTGGTTCCAGATCATTTACTCAATTTCTATTTCCAGAATTCCCTCAGTTTGTCTTTCATTATTATCTCTATTTCTATATTCAAGTTGTGAATCCTTTCCTTCACTTGTTTAATTGTCCTTCTTTTGGTTTTCTTTTAGGGATTTGTTAATTTCTTCTAGTTTTTGCTTGTCTTTTCCTCCACCTCTTTGATGGAATTTTTGATGTCCTCTTTAAGGGTCTCAATCATCTTCAAAAAGTTATTTTTAAGGTCATTTTCTTCTGCTTCATCTGTTGGAAAGTTCAGTTCTTGCTTTTGTAGAATCACTAGTTTCTGGTGGTATCATACTAGTCTTTATATCGTTGAGTGTATTTTTGCCTTGCTGTCTACCCATCTTTTTTTCTAATCGGTATAGGTGGAACCTGTGCTTCAGGGTGTCCCTCTTTCTCCAATTGGTGTAGTTGGAGGCTGTGACTTTGTTCAACACTCCTTTAGATGCAGGTAAAGCAGAGCCTCAGTGATCACTCCTCTAGGTGCAAATGAGCCCAAGGCTCAGATGGTTGCACCTTAGGGTACAGATGGGGCCATAGCTGCAGGGGATACTTCTCCAGATGGAGGTAGTACCACAGGTCTGGTATAAATGTAGCTGAGGTTCTAGTGATCACTGCAGTGCTGGAATATCTCCTATTGAGAATAGCAGTGGATGCTGGCTAGGGCACAGGTTCTTCTCCCCAGAGAAACTTCTTACCATAGCTTGTGGAAATCACTGCTGTAAGCCACTTCTGTCATAACTCCATCACTCCTAGCATCAATGGTCACTGGCTGCTTCCAGCTGCCATTTGCTTCTGATGCCTTCCACTTGCTTGGTCTTCTGATGCTTTCCCGGGATGGTTGTTAGGATTTCTGTATGACACTAAAAATTTATACCTTCACATTGAACCTTGCTTTACCTTGAAATGAAAAGCAACATGTATATAATATATACAAAAAACCCCTTGTATACATCAGGCCTGATATTGTAAATCACTATCCTATGATTGCTAGAAGGCTACAAAGGAAAATCCAAAGTTCCAGAACAGCTTGGAATGTAAAATGAGCTGAAGGCCAGGTCTCAAAATCTAGAGATAGTTTGTCTCAAAAATGAATAATTAAGTTATCAAACAAAAGGAAAGAAAAAGTTAAAAAACAAAAAGAGGTTTAGGAGTATATCTCCATTTTAGACCAGTGTCAGAGCTCTTGACTCGTATGCACAACTTTGTAGCTATAATGTCATTAATAACACCAAAAGAAAACTCCCCAATAAGATGCCAAAAGGAGACAAAGAGGATACAAATAGGAGAAGAAAAAGTCAAAATCTCACTATTTGCTGATGACATGATAGTTTACATAAGCGATCCCAAAAATTCTACCAAGAAACTTCCACAGCTCATAAACACTTCCAGTAATGTAGCAGGATACAGTAGCCCTCCTGTACACAGAAGGTAAAAAGACTGATAAAGAAATCAGAGAAACATCACTTTTCACAATAGCCAGAAATAGCATAACTCTAACCGAGCATAACTCGGAGTAACTCTAACCAAAAAAAGTGGAAGACTTGTATGACAAGAACTTTAATTCTTTGAAGAAGGAAATTAAAGAAGACAGCAGAAAGTGGAAAGATCTCCCATGATCTTGGGTAGGTAGAATTAATATAGTAAAAAAAATGGCAATTTTACCAAAATCAATCTACAGATTCAATGCAATGTACATCAAAATCCCAGCAAAATTCTTCACAGACCTTGAAAGAATGGTATTCAACTTCATATAGAAAAGCAAAAAACCCAGGATAGCCAAAACAATACTGTACAATAAAAGAACTTCTGAAAGCATCACCATCCCTGACTTCAAACTCTACTGCAGAGCTACAGTACTGAAAACAGCTTGGTATTGGCATAAAAACAGACAGGAGGACCAATGGAACAGAATCGAAAACCCGGAAATTAATCCACACATCTTCAAACACCTGATTTTTGACAAAGAAGCAAAAAAAAAAAATCAAATGGAAAAAAGAAAGCATATTTAACAAATGGTGCTGGCATAACTGGATATCAAAATGTAGAATAATGAAAATAGATCCATATCTATCAGCACGCACAACACTCAAGTCCAAATGGATCAAAGATCTCAACATAAATCCAGTCACAGTGAACATTATATACGAGAAAGTGGGAAGTACACTTGAATGCATTAGCATAGGAGACCACTTCCTAAATATAACCCCAGTAGCACAGACACTGAGAGAAACAATTAATAAATGGGACCTCCTGAAACTGAAAAGCTTTTGTAAAGCAAAGAACACAATCAACAAGACAAAACGACAGCCTACAGAATGGGAAAAGATCTTCACTAACCCCACATCAGACAGATGGCTGATCTCCAAAATATACAAAGAATTCAAGAAATTGGTCATCAAAAGAACACATAATCCATTTTTTTAAAAAAAATGTAGCATAGACCTAAACAGAGAATTCTCAAACAGAAGCATTTAAAATGGCCAAAAGACACTTAAGGAAATGCTCAACATCTTTAGTCATCAGAGAAATGCAAATCAAAACAACCCTGAGATTCCTTCTTATACCTATAAGAATGGCCAAGTTCAAAAACACTGATGACAACTTATTCTGGAGAGGTTCTGGGGTAAAGAGAACACTCCTGCATTGCTGGTGGGAATGCAAGCCGGTACAGCCCCTTTATAAGTCAGTGTGAAGATTTCTCAGAAAATTAGGAAACAACCTTTTTGAAGACCTAGTAATACCACTTTTGGGTATATATCTGAAGGATGTTCAATCGTACTACAAGGACATGTGCTCAACTATGTTCAGCGCAACATTGTTGTCATAGTCAGAACCTGGAAACAACCTAAATGCCCCTCAACTGAAGAATGGAAAAAGAAAATGTGGTACATTTACACAATGGAGTACTACACATCAGAAAACCAATGACATTCTGAATTTTGCAGACAAATGGATGGAGCTAGAAAACATCATTTTGAATGAGGTAACCCAGACACAGAAATACAAGTACTACCTGTATTCCCTTTTAAACATAAATCAAAGAAAACCAGCCCACAAATCACAATCCCAGAGAACCAAGACAACAATGAGGGCCATAAAACAGACAGACATAGATCTAATCTACATCAGAAGTATAAAAAGACAAGATTTCTTGAGTAAATTGGGAGCATGGGGCTCTTGGGAGAGGATTGAAGGGGAGGGAAAAATAGGGCAGGGAGCAAGAGAAAAATGTAGAGCTAAAAAAAAATTTAAAAAATTAAAAAAAAAAACACTACCAAATAAGACTTCCTCCAAGTATTTACTCACTACAACAGCAACTAAATTTTTTAAAATATATATGTTTTATATATATATATATATATATATATATGTTTATGTATTGTTGAGGGGACCCATGTGAAGATGTTCATTTCTATACATAGGAAATATGGTTCAATTTCCCAAGCTTAATGTAGTGAAAAGAACCTGCTCCTATATGTGGTTCTCTGACTGCCACAATGTGCTCTTGTATGTTTACATATGGCACATATGAGCACACACACACACACACATACACACACACAAAATTAATGGGAAAAAAGCAAGGTAAGGAATTTGGGGAATCCTCAACAATTTTAGATGTCTTCAATGTCCAAAATGGTTCAGACCTAAAGAACTATGCTGTAGAATCTTCAAGTGGATACTGAATATCACCAGTTACTGGGGTTTTTGAATATCACCAGTTATGACTTCTAGACTACAAATGGAGGGAAATTAAGAGAGAGCTAAAAAGCTTTGAGGATAAGGGAATGTTTCAATCCAGATGTCTGGCTGGCCAGGCTTGACATATTTAGTGTCCTGGTGCATTTTAAGACAACAACCCAACTTCTCTTCTGAAGAAAAAATGTCTCTCCCTGAGCTTCCCTTCCTAAAATTTACTCAAAAGTAAAAGCCTATATCCTTGCAATGACATGGAGCATGTAGAAGGAATGTCACCATGTTTCTTCATTGAAAAGTAATGGTTCTTAATGGAATGGCACAGAGTTATAAAATGGGAAAGAATACAGTCTTATTATTGTTTAAAAATCCATAATTGTCCATTCAAAATATTTTCTATGACTACATACTTTGATGAAATAACCTGTTCAAATTATTTTATTGTTGTAGAATATTTTTTTGTACTCTGTGAAGATTTGTCACTAAGATTGGTTTAATAAACAGCAGAATGGCCAATAGCTATTTTCTGCCTAGGGTTTTCTGGGCAGACGAGACACTGAGAATAAGAAGGGTGGAGATACACAGAGTTGCCATCCATACGCAGAGGAAGCAGCATGGGCATTACAAAGTAAAGATAACTGAGCCATTTAAAAGAATGTAGATGAGAAGAAATGGATTAATTTAAGTTATAAGAGCAGTTAGAAACAAGCCTAAGCAATCGACCAAACCTTCATAATTAATAAGAAGTCTCTGTGTGGTAATTTGGTAACTGGCTGATGGAAAATAAAAATACATCTACATTTTATTCCTTATTGGCTTGGTATACAAATAAAGTTATAGTGTTTTGACAGCCAATGACCTCTTCTTATTCCTCATTGTATTGTGTGATGTTTTTCATTTCTCGGGTTAGTTTTGTCAATTTGACACAAGCCACTTGGAAATTTGGTATCTCAACTGAAGTATTGTCTCCAAATGACGGACCAATGGGCATGTCTTTGGCATGTGATTTGATGACTGGTTGAGGTGGGAAGACCCAACCTACTGTATGTAGTGTCAACCCTGGGGATATGGTCCTGTAAAGCCAGTAAATAGCATTCTTATATACATCGCTAGTTCCTTCCTATAGTACTGGTTTTGAGTCCTTCTTTGACTTTCCTAGAAAATAAACTCTAATATATAAAAGGAATGATGGAGGTGGGTCATCTGTCTATCTGTTACTTTCATTGGTTAATTAATAAAGAAACTGCTTGGCACTCTGATAGGGTAGAATTTACATAGGTGGAGTAAACAGAACAGAATGCTGGGAGAAAGAAGCTGAGTCAGGCGGTCACCATGATTCTCCCACTCCAGACAGACGCAGGTTAAGATCCTCTCTGGTAAGCCACCTCATGGGCTACACAGAATATTAGAAATGGGTTAGATCAATATGTAAGAGCTAGCCAGTAAGAGGCTGGAACTAATGGACCAGGCAGTGTTTAAAAGAATACAGTTTCCATGTAATTATTTCGGGTGTAAAACTAACCATGAGGGCGGAGAGGCGCTGGGAACGCTGCCTTCTGCTCCACTTACTACAAAGGAAAATAAATCTTTTCCATCCCAAGATGATTCTGGCCAGTGTTTTACTATGGTAACAGAAAACAAAGCAGGATGATGTCCCTGTGAGAAACCTTCTCTTTAAAAAGTGGGTGGGGAATAATGGAGAAAGTCACCTGACATCATTCTCTGGTTTCTGCCTCTGCAAGTATGTGCATCTGCATGAAAACATCTACACACCTATATATGCAGTGTATACGAACACATATACGTGTGTGTGTGTGTGTGTGTATATATATATATATATATATATATCACAAGTGTACATGCACAAACGTGTACATGTTTACAGCTTGTGCTGAAACACATGTGCACCACATATCCAAATGCACATAGGAACACCTGGATATATGTGTATGGTGATGGACACACAGGCATATTACACCTTCACATACACAAAAAAGTTTACTACAGCATTCTTTTTTAACATAGTTCTGGTGATATACATTAAAAAATTCTTATGAAAATTACACACTACTTTTTCTCACTGCAGATTTTCTAGGCTAAACTTGATGGAAAAAATGTATTTTTAGCAAACTTCCAAAACTGACCTTTTGTGTTCTTTGGTTTGAAAGGCACTATTATGAGCCAATATGACTGAATTTATTTACAATTCTGGTGGTGAAAATGGCAAACAAAGAATGAGAAGACAGGTTGCACTTTTGAGGCTTAAATGTTGGTAGAGGACGAGGAGCATGGATCAGGACAGAAGTGGGCAGAAAGCTAAGCTCATTAAAATTCTGACTGGCTTTTTGCCTGATTTCGCAGTGTCTTGGTCATATTTTAAGCAATTCATCAATCAAGGATAAATATTTATTGAGAATATGTGGCATGCTCAAGGTATGGTGTGATTTTTCCCAGTCCCTGGGCATATGGACATATGCTGTGTTTGAATGATTGATTGTGCATTACCTCTCAGTATTTTTCAATTCTGTTGGCAGAAAGCATCCACTGCAACACCCAAATTGCCCTCAACAGGCTACTTATGAGGTAAGCAAAGAGGCCATTATGTAAGAGTCGGGTTTACACAGACAGACCTCACAGGGTTATTTTGAATGCAGCCGAGGCTTTGGGGTCTTTTTCACTGCGGCCGAGGATGGAGCTTAGCCAGTGTCAATAGAGTGTACATCTATCATGCCAGGATCCCTGGGTTTGATCTCTAGACCTGCATTATCCTGCATGGTAGTGCAAGCCTGAAATCTCACTAGTTGGAAAGTCAAGGCAGGAGGATCAGTTGTTCAAGGTCATTCTCAGCTCCACAGTAACTTTGAGGCTAGCCAGTGGTACATAATAATATACCTTAAAAAAAGAGAAGAAAGAGGGATGGGGAAGTAGGAATAGAGAGATAAAGGAAAAGAGAGAGTGAAAGAGAGAGAGAAAGGAATGTGTCACACACGTATGTATTCATGTAGGTTTATGGAGTCATGAACACAGGTGCACATGCATGTGAGGGCCAGAGGCTGATATCTGGTGTCTTCCTTTATTTCTTTACTCCTATGTTTTGAGACAGAGTTTCTTACTGTATTTGGAGCTCATTGATATGGTTAAAATTAGCTGGTCAATGAAATCTAGGAATCTACTTGACTCCTTTTTGCCCCGCATTGGTATTACAGGTGCTTGCCACTTCACTTGTCTTTCATGTTCAAACTAGAGACCTAAACTCAGGTTCTCATACTTACTTGCAGATATTTTGCTGACTGAGACATTTTCTCAGTTTCTCTCTGATCGTTTGAAAAGTTATACTAGCAAAATTGCCCAAATGCTGTGCAATGATCTTTCTATATGCTCTATTCCTACCAAGAGTTCATAATAAAAGCTGTTTGACTAACAGCCAGACAGGATAAGGTTAGGTGAAACAATCAAAATAAAAATTTAGGTGAGGAGGGGTAGAATCGAAAGAGATGCTAGTCAGCTGCTAAATAAGCTGGACTTGTAGAAAATGAGATTACAAGTCTTGAGCCACATGGCCAAACATAAACAGAAATATGGGTTAATTTATTTTTGTATTTATTTATTAAAGATTTCTGTCTCTTCCCCACCGCCGCCTCCCCTTCCCCTCCCCCTCCCCCAATCAAGTCCCCCTCCCTCGTCAGCCCAAAGAGCAGTCAGGGTTCCCTGCCCTGTGGGAAGTCCAAGGGCCACCCACCTCCATCCAGGTCTAGTAAGGTGAGCCTCCACGAAACTGCCTAGGCTCCCACGAAACCAATAGGTACAGTAGGATCAAAAACCCATTGCCATTGTTCTTGAGGTCTCAGTAGTCCTCATTGTCCACT
Organism: Alexandromys fortis; assembly: GCF_014885135.2. NCBI lineage: Eukaryota > Metazoa > Chordata > Mammalia > Rodentia > Cricetidae > Alexandromys > Alexandromys fortis. The sequence goes on from NW_026068034.1 coordinate 4,049,999, forward strand.
ATGTTCAGCGAGACCGGTTTTAACCCGGGCTTTTTCAGACCCAGGCCAGCTGGCCTTGGTGAGTTCCCGATAGAACATCCCCCTTGTCTCAGTGTATGGGTGCACCCCTCGCGGTCCTGAGTTCCTTGCTTGTGCTCTCTCTCCTTCTGCTCCTGATTTGGACCTTGAGATTTCAGTCCGGTGCTCCATTGTGGGTCTCTGTCTCTGTCTCCTTTCATCGCCTGATGAAGGTTAATATTCAGGAGGAAGCCTATATGATTTTCTTTGGGTTCTCCTTCTTATTTAGCTTCTCTAAGAACCCGAATTATAGGCTCAATGTCCTTTATTTATGGCTAGAAACCAAATATGAGTGAGTACATCCCATGTTCCTCTTTTTGGGTCTGGCTTACCTCACTCAGGATGGTGTTTTCTATTTCCATCCATTTGCCTGCAAAATTCAAGAAGTCCTTGTTTTTTACTGCTGAGTAGTACTCTAATATGTATATATTCCATACTTTCTTCATCCATTCTTCAATTGAAGGGCATCTAGGTTGTTTCCAGGTTCTGGCTATTACAAACAATGCTGCTATAAACATAGTAGAGCATATACTTTTGTTGTGTGATAAGGCCTCTCTTGGGTTAATTTAAATGTAAGAGTTAGCTAGTTATAAACCCGAGATATTGGTTGAGCATTGATAATTAACATTAAGTCTCTGAATGATTATTTAGAGCAGCTGTGTGGTGGAGTGGGACAAAGAGACCTCCAGTTTTCAGCAAACTCTATAATAGTCTTTATCACTTGTTCCTAGGTACACAGGTCAGGTAATTAAAAAACATAATTTGTGTGGAATGATATGGGTATCATTTAGGCTGAGTTCTGATGCATCACTTCAGTGAGAAAATAATGGATCTTACAGGATTTCTGGGACAAGGGGCAGAGGAGTTATTTCACAAATCTTGAAAATGTAATACCTTCAACTATAAGGATTCCCCATCAACTGTTCATATCAGACAGATCATGATATAATTTTAGTTTATATTTGCTGTTTGCAATATCCATGTGTGTGTCATAATCTTAGTTTCAGATACTTGTATATCTGTCTCCTTATGTTTATGTCCACATATGTATGGTTCCAGTAAAGAAGAGAAAAAGGTATTTGATCGCCTGACGTTGGAGTTTAATCCCTGGAGTTGGAAGGAGTTTGATACCCTGGTTATGAGTAGACCAGTGTGGGTTCAAGGAAGTTAACACCATTTTCTGAAAAGGACAACATGTGTTCTCACCACTGATCCATCTCTCCATCCCCTACACTATGATGACAATGGCATAGTATGCAGAAACAATCTGAGGCAGATATTGGAAGGTTTTGACTTTAAGATATAGGCTGTTTCTAAGAAATGTTGCGGAACAGAAATCCAATTGGGTGGGAATAACCCACAAACAGCTGTTGAGAGTGTTCCACGTGTCTTGTGGCATTTATCCAGTCTTCATTATAACATGTACATGAACATTCATTGGAGTGATTCTAGCATCACTTTTGATTTTTTTGCTATTTTCTCTGATTATGTATTATCATTGAAACTCTCTGCAGTGATTTAGGGATTATCCAGTTAGTCAAAGGAACCTGCTAACCTGGTCCCATGTTCCTTCTATCAAAAATATTTTTGTACCCTTTACTAGTTAGTTGAATTAAAAACCAGTCCTAACTTTATAAAAGGCTGTTGACTATACAGATTTTATGTCTGGTTAGTTTTAGTATGCTATGTTTTTTTTTATTTACAAGTATACATGAATATATATGTTATAAAACATATAAAAGTAAAATCATTTTATTTGTATGTTATTGTAAGCTGGTTATGCCTGTCATAGTGTGTATAAGGAGCTCAGGACACAGCCAGAAGGATCCAATCCTCCCACTTGACTGCGTGGGTCCTAGGGATGGAATTCAGATTTCAGGACTGGTGACAAGAACTTTTACTCACTGAGACATCTCAATGGTCCTAAATTCTTTTAATTTTAATTAAATCCATTCTTTGTCATTTCTTACATGTCTGTAATACACTGATTGTTCTCTCTCCACTCCCTCTTATTCTATTAACATCACTAACAAGCTACCCCACCTTCTTCTAAATCCTTTCTCTGTCTTCATATATCTTTGTTTCATGGTCTGATCCACTGAGTTTAACTTGAACTATCTGCAAAAATAGAGGTGTGAATTGTCTCCTGGAACCTGCTGGGCTCACCAATGGCTATGAAGCTATATAATAGTTCTCTCTCTCCCAGCATCTATCCATACTCAACAGTTCCCGTGGGAGACAACGGACATCATGAGCTTCCATGCATCAAGAACTGGCAGTTCATAGGTCCAGTCTTTTACAACTATAATATATATATATATATATATATATATATATATATATATATATATATATATATATATATATTCCTAATATATTATTTTATTAGGAAAAATAACCTCACATAAAGAGCAGCTTGCCTGGTAGTTATTGAAAAATTCAGATAAAATATATCTTCATCAGGGAACTCCTCTTGCAGTGTACCCCAGTGTGAATTCCTCTAGGGATTTTAATTATTTTGAGTACTATATATCAAAATATAGTATACTGGATAGTCTTATGTTAACTTGATACAAGCTAAAATCATCTGAGAGGAGGGAACTTCAATTAAGAAAATATCTCCACCACTAAAAGAGTTTACCTGAGCTAAGAACTAACCAACTCCAGACAGACAGGGAAGAAAATAGTAAAAGTCCAAACTTGTCCCTCTAAATGTGGGTGACAGTTATATGGTAGGGGTAGGCTTCAGGGCCACTGGCAGTGGCACCAGGATTCATCACTGCTACTTGTAGTGCTTTCAGGGAACCTATTCTCTTTAGATGGATACCTTTCTCAGCCTAGATATAGTAGGGAGGTCCTTGGACCATCCCCAAAAGCAATGTGCCTTACCCCCTCTGAAGAATAGATGGGGTTGGGGGATAGATGGAGGGAATAGGAGGAGGGGAGGAAGTAGGAACTGGGGTTGGTATCAAAAATGGGGAAAAAAGATACTTTATTTTATTTTTTTTTAAAAAAAAGTGAAAAAAAGTAAATGTCTCTATATGATCGGTCTAGTCAGACTGTAGGTAACCCTGTAGGGCATTTTCTTCATTATTAGTTATTTATGAGGAAGAGCACAGACTGTTGTGGTGGTACCATCCCCAGGCTGGTGGTCCTGGGTTCTATGAGAAACTAGGTTGAGCAAAGCACAAGGCACAAATCAGAAGTCAGCATCTCTCCATGGCCTCTGAATCAGCTCCTGTCCCATGCTACTGCCCTTTTTAAGTTCCTGTCCTGACTTTTTTCAATGATAACTAGTAACATAGAAGTGTAAGCCCAAAAAACCTTTTCCTCTCCAGCTAGCTTTTTGGCCTGGGTGCTTCACCTTAGCAATAGAAACTCTAATGAAGACAGGTATTTTTTACAGAGTTCTGTTTATGTCTTTGAAATTTTATGAATTTTAAAGCTGTTACATTGAATTCTTAAATATAAATGAAGTTGGGGATGTGGAAAGATGGCTCACTAGTTACAAGTAACAAATGTTCTTGTGGAGGATCCAAATTGGGTTCCTAGAACCCATACTGGGAGGCTCACAATCATCTGAAACTCTAAATTCAGGAGATCTATCATTGTCTTCTAGCTTCTGGAGGCACTGTGCTCATGTGCATGAACACAACAGATAAGAAATAAAAGTAAATCTTAGAGTTAAATCAATTAAGCTGCATTTATTTCATATTGAGTATTAAGATATAGAGTTCATTCCAAGAAATAATTCCTTCTGCCCCTAAGAAAGAGTGACTAGATGAAATATTTTATCTTTAAAAATAATGATATTTTCATCATTCATTTAAGATATCAGCATCTAAGGACCAGAGTGATTCTTTCTTGCGAATGTGAGGGTCTGAGTTTCAGCCTTCAGAGTCCACATAAAATAGTGAGAGGTGGTGGTGGAAAATGTTTGCAATCCCAGATATAAAGCTAAAGATGGTTGGTTTACTGGAGCTTTCTGGCCAGCAAGCTCAACCTACAGGCCAAGGTCCGGGTCAGTGTGGAACAGTATCTGAATAAAAAGGAAGCAAGGTAGATTGTGTCTAAGAACAACAGTTGAGGTTGTCCTCTGGTCTTCACACTCCTTTGTACATACATATTCACACACACACACACACACACACACACACACGTATCTACACAAATGCATGTATGTACAAATGCCTTGATTCAATTTCAGGCTGAATGTCATAATATGAACTCCCTTGGTCCAACCAAATAGGTAGAAATAATAACTTTGTAAAATCATTGCTTAAATAACAAGCTCAAGGAAACCAGTAGTCCAGATGTGAAGGAATTCCACACAGGTGGAGGGAGACAGGGGGACAGCTCTGTGAATCTAATGGGTCATCAATGGCTTCGTCTACAGACTTACATGTGTTCTGAGAAGGGGAAATGCTTTGTTTCTCTACTCAAACAAGTTTGTCCAGCTAGCTCTGTCTATCATTTCTCACATTCAGTGATTGTAGTAGCCATGAAATTTCCAGCATACTGGGAGAAAAGGATATAATTGTCTAAGTGCATTACAGCATATGCTCAATGGTCATTTCATAATGCTTTGGTAACCTAATACTTGTTTGCATCTAAGTTTTATAATTTATTTACTGGATATACCCTTGGTTATTTACTGCAAAGATTTTCTTAGAGAAGAATGAGAGGTGCTGATGATACTAATTTCTTTGAGTAGAGGAGAAAAGAAAATGAAGACACATAGCCAAATCAAATACACAAGCAGAAAGGTCCTAGTGTCAGTATTGATGGAAAGATTGTGTGTGTGTGTGTGTGTGTGTGTGTGTGTGTGTGTGTGTGTGTGTGTGTGTGTACCATGTTCATATGGAGCCCAGAAGTTGACATCAGGTCTTCCTCAATGACTTTCAAACATATTTTCAAACAGGGAAATGAACATGAAAATGAATAATTGAACTAAGCTAAGTCATCAATGAGCTCTAAAAATTCACCTATCTTTATCTACCCAGTGCTGAAAATATAAATGTGTGCCAATACTCCTGGCTCGTTTCTAAGTTTAAAACTGAAGATTCAAACTCAGGTATCCATGCTTCAACAGTAAATGCTCCACTGATTGAGCTGGATCCTCAGACCTAGTAATTTTTCTTTTTGTTTGTTTGTTTTTTCTTGCTTTATTTTATTTTGTTGTTTCTTTCTGTTTTTGTTTTGCCTATTTCTCTCTGTTATAGAACTGACCAAACTCATGTGGAAAGAAGAAAGTGGTCATAATTCTTGGCTTGAATATGAGACTGAGAAAGTATTTACTATTCTACATGTATTAAAATTTCATTTTAATCATCATATAGACATTAAAGTTTTTATAATATAATCAAGGCATATAATTGGGACAAAAATACATTCAGCCTTTCTTGTCCTTCTTGATTCCTGATAGTTATATTTCTCTTATGTATGACAAAGCTAAAATTTTAAGTGTTTTCAAGAAAAAAATATCATAGCAGAGGGACTCCAAAGTATATTAATATTAAGATGTTGCAATTAGAGAACTCTGGTAGGAAAAAGAGATTTTTAAAATGCTGAAAGATTTCGGAGCCACATGCCTCATCGTTCATCATGAAAGGACCTGCATGGCTAAACATGATTTTTCATCTATCTTGAAAGCAGGCCTCACACATTTTAAACCATCAAAAGAATCATAAGGGAGTCTCTTCCCTTCTATATATTTTTCCCTTTTTGCCTCATTATTTTAATCATCCACTACTACTGTATTATGAAGCATAAAGATAAAATAAACACTCTAAGAATGAAGAGAATAGTGGAGTTAGAACAACATTGACTCTGGCTTCACAGATGCTTAGCCAAGAATCTGTCATTTGGAGTACTTTCTGCCTCATCCTCCAAATAGTCATGAGTGCACATACCACTTCTGTTGTTATATAACAGTCCTTCATTTCTGCCTTTAGAGATAGCTACAGTTCAGGCAAATCTGCTGGCTCTGCTCTATGTGACAGGAAATAGTACAAGGTTTGCAAATGTTCAGGGCCATTCATGAGACATCAAACCTTGGCAACTTTTCCAAGCACCTCATTCCCTTTTATTTGTTTGTTTGTTTATTGCTTCAAAGTGACTGTTGCCAGTGCTGGGGCTATTTTGCAACGTTTCTTTCTACTCATTCTTCGTTCAAGATTTTTGCTAGATTTCATGGAAGAATCCTGCTCTGGCATCTTGGTGAGGCCTAGTGATGAGAAGGAAAGGAAGAATGTAGAATCATACAAAAACAGGATTTATGGTACAAGGTGCTAGAAATAGGCAACCTGAAATAAGATATAAGAAGAAAGGGTGTAACAATCCCCAATATTCCTGGCGGGAGAACTAATGTGGCTACTTTGTGAATGCAAATCTTTCAGAGGTGACTATTTAATGAAATAGTAAGGCATTTTGGATGAATGGGAAAAAACTGAGAATAGCTTAGCATTTTAGAATTCATCGTGATGGTGGCCGAATTGAAATCTTCTTCAGTGTAAGACTGGGCGCCTAAATTGTGCCAAACTCGTGGTCAGAGTGTGAATCATTCTTTTCTCTATGTTGGAATGCTAATATCAGCCAAAAGTGGCAGCAGCAGGAACAACAAGTTAGATGAACTCATGAACGTGCTATATGACCTTACCAGCAAGACGTGAAAGCTAGGAGGCAAAGCACAAAAGTTTGCCTTAATGCTTCCTTGTGTATGGTACCTGATGCAGCTCACAATTAGGGTGGTTCTTCATATGTCAAATAGTCTTATAAGAAAATCCCTTACAGGTGTGTTCAGAAACTTGTCTAATGGATGGCTTTAGATCTTGTCAAACTGATAATTTCTTTTAAATACCACAGTTTCTTATACTTAAAACAATAGTTTATTTGTCATAATATATCAAATCACTTATTATAAGCAAAAAATTTTCCTCTTTGTTTCCAATCAACATAAAAAAATAGCTTCTGCCATTGAACGTTCTCATGATAAATGTTGAAGGTATTTATGAGAGAAGTAGGGAACTCTGAGATCATGCAGAGAGCTCCATGTAAGTCATTTTTGTTTTCCAAATCATGTAGGGAATTTTCTGTGCTCTAATGCTTGGGAGAGCTATTACATGAAAGGTGATTACTAGCCCATCATAAAAAACAAGAAGTTCTTGTAATGATGAAAGCAGTTGAGAGAAAAGTAAGGACAAATAAAAGAGGGAGAAGCCCTAAAGCCCTTGAGGAAGAGAAGTGAAGAATTACTCTATCTGTTTTAGTCAACAAGACCCATAGGTAGACATATTTGTATATATTAAATTTTGTATTAAAACAGCTAATGTTAAAATAGCAACAGCTATCTTACAACTGAAAGTGGCTAAGAGCTTAGTAGTAGACTAAGGTTTCAATCTGCCCTAGACCTCAAGGATTATCTGGAGAAAGGCTGCTGGTCCTCTGTCAAAGACAGAAGCCATGGAATATGGAATCTCATGCCAGCAGAGGCTAAGTCATCTAAATAGCAAGTGTTAAAGCCACAGAAGAAAAAGGCAAATAAGCTTGTTTCTGCCCTACCCCTTCTTTGCTGGACTGCTACCAGAAGGTGCCACCTATACTTGTGATATACCTCCTTACATAAATTCAAGTGATCATGAAAATATTTCTATTGAGGTTTCCTATGCAAGGGATTCTAATCTGTGGAAAGTTGCTACTAAAACCAAACTTCTTATTAACAGTGATGTGAGTGGGACAATAAGAGAGAAAAATCCATAAATTTTGTGCCAATGGTGCCCTTGAAATTTAAAAGCACATGTGTTCAATACTTCTGAATAGAAGAAAAAAGTGACTCATTATTTTTGGAAATAGGAACACTCCATAATGTTTTGGTTTTCCTTTATAAAACAATTAGTTTTCAAGGGAAATTTAATTTTGTTTGTCAGTGTTTTTCCTAACTAAATGGAAAATTCTTATAGAGAGTTAATTATATTTCATTTGCTAGAACTTGTGAGAAAATAAAAGGCTGGGAATGCAGTTGTTACTGAGCCATATGCTTGTAATATCCACAATCAACTTTCAGTTGAATTTTGTTATGTTTGTTTTTTAAAATAATAGCTATAATTAAAGAGGTGCTCTCTCCTTTTGAGACTATGGATTTATTTCAAGTTGTATTTGTTGAGCACTTACCAGGTATTGAGGTAGACAATGGGATGTGTTGAAGAGCAAGCTGTGGAGTTTCAGTGCCATCCATCATTGTAGCAAAGCCAAGCTACACTTTCTGAGCTCATCTCTGTCAATTCCTTCCTGTTCATATATTTCAGGAAGACAAGTACATTTTCCAGAGTTGGAGGGAGGACATTTATGACTCTATCATGCTGGTTACATGGCTATCTTTTTTTCTCAATGCTCATCTTGAAGACCACCTTCTTAGAAGTGCCTCTTACACCAATCTTGGCAACAAAATGTATGAAAAAAAAATCAATGTAAGAAAAGAGGGTTTGTTTTGCCTTGTGATTTTATGATTCAGTTTGTCATGACTAGAAAAGAATGGCAGTAGAGGAATGAGGTATCTGGTTAGATAATCAGAAAGGAGATAAGGGTGGATGCTGGTACTCTGTTTATTATCGGTACTATATTCAGTCAGGGACCCCAGTCCATGGAATAGTGCCACCGACACTCAGGGTGAGTCTTTCCATTAAAGTTAAAACTTTCTGGAAATTCCCCCAATGTCACTACCTTAGGTATATCTCCTGGGTGTTTCTCAGTCTTGTCAAGCCAATAGTCAAGATTAACAATTACAAATCCAACCTGGACAACTTGACAAGCAAATATATCACTTTAATACCATAATATTCCACATCTGACCCTCATCATTTCCTGTTTATTTCATAATACCAGATACTGTTTTTCTAACATCCCCAAGATGTAAGAACTTTAAATATGTTCATAGACTCAGAGATTTGTCAATTCATAACTATTAGTGCTTTCTATATCTAAAAAACCTATTATTTCTGATAGTTAATATCAAATACTGTATATTCCCATTTTAAAGAAAGAAATGGGGACCTAGCAAGGGAACAGCAGGCCAAATCAAGAGCCAAATGCAGCAGGGCAAACACTGAATCCTACAATCCTACATCTCACATCCACAGTCCAGGATGGCATCACTAAGGCTCCAACAGCCAGGAGTAGATCTGCCCTTTCAGTGAACAGCCACAGTATCACTTGGGCAAATTACACTACATATTTTCATGTTCCATGATCCTAGCATCTCCATCATCTTTGGACTTTCCTTGAAACATAAGTTTTACATTCATAGCCCTATATAATTGGTTTTCTGGGACTCCTTGTAGAATATCTGATTCTGCAGCACATTTCCCAACATCAATTGATTTCTAGAATCTTGGTGAAAACTTCTATACCCCAAGTAATTTTGCTGAACTTTAAAAACCTTGAAAATAAAGTGTTGAATGGAGGGGGCCCACTTGTTTGTCCCTGCCACCCAGAACAAAAATAATCACACAGAAACTGTATTATTAATTAAATCACTGCTTGGTCCATTAGCTCTAGATTCTTATTGGCAAACTCTTATATCTAAATTTAACACATTTCTATTCATCTGTATATCACCACAAGGTCATGGTCTATCAGCAAAGTTTCAGCATGTCTATCTTCAGCTGCAGATCCATGGTGTCCCTCCTACTCTTCTCTTCTTTCGCACAGCATTTAGTCCAGTCCTCCCTGCTTACCTAAGTTCTGCCCTATCAGCAGGCCTAAGTAGTTTCTTTATTCATTAATGGTAAACACAGAACACAGAGGGGACTCCCACATCAATTCCCTTTTCAGTTTAAATAAAAAGGAAAGCTTTACCTTTAACATAGTAAAATTACATATAACAAAACAGTTATCAAGAAAGAATTACAGTTACAATATTTATATATGCTTTATCTTTTATAATAAATAAGGAAAACTATAACTCTCTAACTATTCTTCAATTACATCAAAGTCTTCAGAAGAATATAATATTACCTAAGTAAAAAGGAAGTGCATTGTAAACAACTTCTAAAACTCTAGAAATTACAGAGACATCTTGCTGCCTGGACAGTTACCCAAAGTTCTTCTGTGCTATTGGAGCATCCATCTTCAGCATATAGACCCTTAGTATCTGGCAGACTTTTCCATGAAGCAGGACAGTTCAAAGACAGTTCAGTCACTTTCTTTTGTATTCTGCAGAATGTCTCACAGACTCTTTCATGAAGCAGGAACCCTGAAGGATTATCTCACCTTTTGGCAAGTTCAGTAGTCATTTCTCTGCGGGTCCTGCATCTCCAGTGAAGCAGTCCAGGCAAGAGCAATTTCTTGCTCAAATGGCTAACCAACTCCATAAGGAACCTATTCAATGCCCATCTTCCTCTTAATGTAATTGGTGCTGTCAGGAACAGGTATGTCTCAATGTTATGAAAAGTCCTAAGTTATTAAAACATTTAAATGCCATATTCTGAAGGTCTCTGATATATTTGAAGAATACCTATCTAACTAAATATATTTCTATATATCTACAAAACCTAACATGACTACACACTTGATTATTATAGTTGATTTTCTATAAACCTACATTTCTTAATTATACATTACATTTTTTTTTGATTTTTCGAGACAGGGTTTCTCTGTAGCTTTTGGTTCCTGTCCTGGAACTAGCTCTTGTAGACCAGGCTGGCCTCGAACTCACAGAGATCCGCCTGCCTTTGCCTCCCGAGTGCTGGGATTAAAGGCGTGCACCACCACCGTCCGGCTATACATTACATTTTTAATGAACTATAAAACACAATACCTTCATCAGGATTAGAAATACATATACATATAACAAAACTGACCTTAAATTTGTATCAATAAGCCAAGATCCATACCAATGCAAAGTATTCATCTCTATATCATATCTCCCTTTAAACGCAAAGAAACATTTGTAAACAATATTTGGGAATATGGACATAGTTATTTCTCTCCAAACTGCTTCCTGCTCTTTATTGGGTGAAATATTTTCTTTGTGGGGGTGTATTTTTGAGGGGTGTTCAAGACAACCTTTCAGGAGGTCTTGGTCCATAAAACCATATTGGTCTGGAAGAAATAAACTGGTTCTCATCTTCTGTAAAAACAAAAGAAAAACCTCTTCTCTAAAGCAACATATCCTTAGACTCAAAATTTTGAACCAAGACACCTTTATGTTTGTTTAATTTAGCAGCCCATACAATGAAATGTCTCTCTGTATTTAGCTCCTTCACAGTCAAAAAATTAAAAGAAAACAGAATAATATGCATAGTCCAGACTCTGTGAATTTTCTATTTTACTTGGCTTATCTTTCTTTACTCCTTTTAATCTATGACTATATGTACTTTGAGTCTTTAAAGACTTTACCCTTTTTTAAAAAAGCATTGACTTTATTTTATGGCTCTCTATACTCTTTTTCTTTTCTCTTCGAAGCCCATGTATATTTATCCAATACTAAGTCTCATTTGGATTTTTTTTTGCATATCTGTAATTCTTTAATGTCCAGGAGTACTTTTTAAAATGTCAAGCAGTTATTAAAACTTAAGCTGCACAATTATTAGGGGAAATATGGAAGTTCATCCTTGCCTACCCAGTCTAAAATTTAAGCTGCGCCATTATTGTGGTATATATGGTACTTCCTGCTAGCTCTGCACAATCCAGCATGGGACTAGCTGCCTCTGAGAGCCTGCACAGTACCCCATTTCTAGGCACACAGCTGGTCCACACTGCCATTAAGTTTACAAACCCCACTCAAATGCTCTGTAGCCAGACCTCCTGCCTGAAAGAGTCAGAGGTTGCTCTGGCAGCCTAGCCCAGAAAGCAGCCATTTTTAAATGGCTGCAGCTTTTTTCCTGCTATGGCTGAATCAGGAAAATCTCTCTTAAAGGAGCTGCAGCATGCTGCCAGCAAACACCAAAAAACTGTATTAAACTCTGTGATTTTTTTTTTTGTCTATCATTCCTTTACAAGCTTTCTCAGGTTTTTAAGTAGATTTAGTTGGCCATGTGGGTGCCAATTTGTAGGAGGAGGGGAGCAGACCACTTGGCCACTTGTTTGTTTCCCAGTCACCCATAGCCCTAAAATAATCACATAGGAACCATATTAATTTAATCACTGCTTTGCCCATTTGCTTTAGCTTCTTATGAGCTAAATCTTGCACTTTAATTTAACCCATTTCTATTAATCTGTATAACACCACAAGGTTGTGGCCTACTAGCAAATTTTCAACACATTTATCTCTGACTGCAATCCATGGTGTCTCTCTGACTGTGCCTTTCTTTCTTCCAGCATTCAGTCCAGTCCTCCCTGCCTACCTGAGTTCTGCCCTATCAACAGGCCAAGACAGTTTCTTTATTCATTAATAGTAATCACAGCACACAAAGGAAACTCCCACATCAATAAAGCTTCTACGACCTATTGTTGACTTGAGATATAGCCCAGCTCCTTTCTACTACAGCTATAATGGCAGCAGTGTGCCTTAGCAGTTATTTGGGGGAAATCTCCCCTAAGAGGTGATTTTAGAGAAGGGTACCACTTTAGCCATTCTTAACTCCAGTGCCCTCTACTGGACTGTGTGGACAATGCACTCACATACACACAGCCACACACAGTGTGAGTACTGTAATTTGAATTATACTTAATTCCAAATGAACAAAAATAATTATTTTATACGTTTAATGATTAAATGAGATATTGAGTAGAATGGAAATGTGAATGGAGGGTTCTTAGATGTAGTGTATAGGTCACTGAAGTCTATCTTTTATTTCTAACACCTACCTCACTCATCTTGCTTCCTGCCTTCCAAGAGGTTGCCTGAATTCTTTTACCATATATTTCCACTATGGCTCTGGTATAAAACAAAACAGACCAAAGGACTATTGATAGGACTGTCAAGTAACTAGAGCCAAAGCAAACATTTCTTCCTTCAAGTTGATTTTCTTCAGGAATTTTGTCATAATGACAAAATGATAACATAAAAGGAAATAAAATCATTGTCTTTGGGGATGCTGTAGAAACCTACTGCAAATTAATATGTCGAGTCTATTACTACATCTCAGATTTTCTTATAAACAGCAAATCTTAAAACTCAGTTATAGTTTCAAAGGTTTTAGCATTTAGGATGCTAGTCCTAAAGCCTTGATTGGATTGTCCTTCTATGTTAAGAACAGTGCCACCTCATCTAGTCCCCTGCTGTAGGATTTGTTAATCCTGCTCTATCTAATTTTTAAAGCCAGTGTACAAAGGAGAAATAGAATTTTTCCCCCTCTGGCTCCTTGTGGAAAGATAAAATGACTCTTGGGATGAAAGCACAATAGATCAAATGTGAAAACACACATCTAAAAGCATAGCAGGCAAGCAGAAAAGGATCTAGCCCAGCACTAGCTTCTAAAGAACTATTGTTCATGTTGGAGAAAGATAAAAGAAAGGAGGGAAAGAGAAAAAAATGCTATTTAGACTTTTTTGGAGTATAAAAAATTGTGAAAAGTTCAACAATTTTCATTTTAGCTGTGATATTCTATATCAGGAGATAAAGAAACATATAGTGAAAACAAAATATTAATGTGTAACTAGGTAGTCTAAATTAGTGAGAATTGACCACAATAAACCAAACTATGGAAAGAGATCTAAAAAAAAGGTTTTTTTTTTTAAATAGTTAGATCCCTCTATGTTCAAGTAGCAATGCCTGTTTGGGTAGAAGGTTGAAAATTCAGATGTTTTATTTTCTGGAGCACTGTTAGCATTCTCTATTTCAGTTTTAATTTCAGTGACAGACGAATGATAGATAATGATGAGCCATTATAATTAGAAATATCTGATACACAGGAATAATTAAAGTATATTGATTTGTTGGAATATGGGGGGCCATTGGTTCATCCTAAAGCAACATAAAATATATAGGATGAAACATGAAGTATATGTTGGAAAGGCTTAAAGCAAATATACAAACAGTGGATGAGTATAGTATAGATAGTGTATACAGTTTTACCTTGTACTTGACTAATGAAGCTAAAGAGGAAAGAAATGATAAAGCAAAATGTTACTTTATGAAAAAGAGAAAAAAACAATAGATGATTTCATTAGACATTAGAATTTTTCTCATTTTCTAGACATTAGAAAAATTCCATTTGAAATAAACTTATGTTTGCTTTCTTATAAAAAATCTCATAAAATATACAGTAATTTCCCAAAAGTAGTGTTTTAAAAAAAATCACTCCCAAATATTACTGACACTTACATTAGTTTTCTTCCAAACATTAAGCTCTCTTCTACATTAGTACTTATAAAACTTCAATGATACAATGTGATTTTCTGTGTTCTACATTTTGCCAAACAATGTGCACTAGAAATATTTTTATCTTAAAATTATATAATAAGACATAATTTTTTGTGCTAACATGTTAATATATATTATTCCATAATATGATTAATAATCACAATCTCTGTTCCCTAATTAGTATTTGTATAAGCATATGTAATTATCTATTAGCAATTTTCTCCCATAAATGGTAGTGTTTTATGGCCATACTTAGTCCAATAACATCAGAGTCCAGTCCGGATTATGTAGAAGTCACTATAATAGTTATTGGAAAATTGACAGAAACAGACTAGAGATTTTAGGAGACAGAATTTTGGAAACATAATGGAGAACATATGCATGCTGTGGGAGTCAGCAACAGAATTTGAAATCCATATTTGTGAAAAGCCTGAGCAGTTGGCAGGGGATATAGCTATCTGTGCCTAACACACTCAAAGTCCTAGGTTGATCTCGTGTGTGTGTGTGTGTGTGTGTGTGTGTATGTGTGTGTGGTGTGTGAGATATATGGAGAGAGAGAAGGAAAGAGGGAGAGAATGGGTGATAAAAACCAAAGTGTGAAAAAAAAATTAAAAAAAAAAACAAAGTGTGAGAACTGCTTGTTATTAAATCATGTGAACCATGAACGTGACATAAATTCTAGCCAGTAGAAAATAAAGAACAAAATTCTATGAATGATATTTTACAACTGTTATAGGTATGTCATACATGGGTTCAGGAACAAAATATAAAATTTGGAAAGTGATATATTACAATACTTCAGTTATGACGTCCCCTAGAATGAACCAGGAATGGCATAAAAATAAAAGCTTATTGTAAAGTCACATCATAGCATAACAATATCTCTCTACAGAAATTTAGAGGTACCACATCATTATTGTGCAAAGATTTGAAAACAGAACTGACCATAATTTTTAAAAGGATGATCAAAGCCAAAATGAACAGTGTTAAAAGGAAAAGGAAATTTCTAATATCGGTGTATATGAAAAATCAGGAAACTTGTCTGCTACATTTGGAGAACAGAACATACTCGTATTATCTGTGGTATGAGCTTTCAATGTCTACTATACCACAGGTTGATACTTGATCAAATACAAGCAATTGTTTCCAGCCATATCAAGTTGTAAATTTTTTTAAGTTTTATGTCATGTTTTCTGTACTAATGAACTTATGGAAGAACCACATGCATTTCAGAAAATAGAAACAGTTGCATTGCACAACTTTATGCAACTCAATTAGCAGGTGGATCAAATTAAAAATGAGATGTCTTCTAAAACTTCAAAGTTTAATTGCTAAAAATATATGTGGTCTACTTGGAGTAATTTATCTTTAATAATCTTAAGGGTGTGAGAGTGTACCTACAGATAATGTACATGGAGCACATGTACCCTTGGAGGCAAGAAATGGGTGTTAGGTGCAGTGAAACTGGAGTTACAGGTGATTATGAGCCACCCAACGTGGTCCTGGGAACTGACTTCAGGTCTTATGGAAGAACAGTTAATGTTCCTCTTCACTGTAACATCTTTTTATCTATGGTGCATTGCTATTTAAATACAGTCTTTATACAAGAAAGAACATATTGAACAATATATAAATTTATTTTTACCATTTTTTGATGCAATAAAAGCTGGGACCCTTATGATCACTCAGGGTTCTATATAGATGTCACTAAACTGATATTTAGTATTTCAGAACAACTAAGAACTTTGTATTCAATATATATTAACTTTAATTTTCATCTGCTCATCTTTTCCCTCTAAATAAAGTTATTATTCAAATCTTTTCTTCAGAAGATGTTAGCTTGAGCTGATGCCTATCAAGGAACAATCAAGTAATGTAACCCATTCAGAATACTTTCCAAACATCTAATTACTGCTAAGTACTGGATGCTGGAGGATTGCCCAACTTCACCCTAGAGAGGGCAAGTAGTCCTTCCTTCTTTGTATCACACTCACAGACTCTGCTAATGGTTGGTGTCTGACGCAGAAGCCCAGAGGCTGACTTTTAGTGCTGTTAGAATATCCCAGGGCAGCAGCAATTTCTGGCAGTGATAGGACATGCAACGGCTTTCCGGTAGGACACTGCCACGGGGTTCCTGGCAGAGTCACTGAGCAAGGTTTTTGTAAGCAGATCCATATCATTTTTGACAGGACTAACATATGGCTTTGTATTTCTGTCCAAAGACTCCTCCGTGGTTACTATCAGAGGAGACCCTGGCAACACTACTGCACTATGTAAAGAATTTAATTCCTGGAAGTCCATTGCCAGAATGATTTGCTATGGAACAAATTTCAAAGTTGGTTTCCTGCCAATACAAAATTCTATAGGTCATGTCAAGGCCAATGAAGCAGTGAGTTTTCAGTGTGGAGATATTGAGCTGGTCTTTTAAAGCCTGCATATTCATGTGTTGCCATGTCGCTAAGTGCTTCTGTATCTTCTGGGTATAAATTAAATATTTTTCTACATGAAATACTGCTTCAATCATGGAATCTGGTGTATTTGAATGTGAGGATACAAGCAGTTTTATCTCAGTTATCCGTTTAAACTAATTGAATTCAATCATTTTAAAATTTCACTTTAATTTGCGAAAGAGCCAAAGCATATTGATGTAAGAGCAATGACAGAAAAACTAAACAAAACAAGCAAAACCAAAACAAAACAAAACAAAATGATGACTTCCAACAACTCAGAGGGCAAATGAGTTCCTTTATCCTTTTCCTCTGAGCACACATTGTTTCAGAAGCTTCAATAACTGAATATAGATGAAGGAAACCTGGACCATTCAAAAATGATTAAAGTCAATATACAGAACAGGGTTCATGATGCATCCTTCATCATGGGTAGCATATCATTGAATTTTCCAATTTTATTAAGACTCTGTGTGTGTGTGTGTGTGTGTGTGTGTGTGTGTGTGTGTGTGAGAGAGAGAGAGAGAGAGAGAGAGAGAGAGAGAGAGAGAGAGAGAGAGAGAGAGAATATGCAGGCTCCCACAGAGACCAGAGAATGGCCATTAAGACTCCTGGGGCTGGAGTTCCATGTGCTTGTAAGAACCTGAGCTGTAATCCAAAGTCAGATCCTCATGACTGAGCAGCATGTACTCTTAACTACTGAGTCCTATTCTTAATTCCTACTTTATACAGTACTTGGTACTTAGGTTTAAAATACTTATGCAAGTCTACTTTCATATTTCCCTAGTAATTTTGAATGCTTCCCTTCCAACAGGAGTTAATGTCTCTCAGGTTAGCCTACATGACATTTCTGTAGATGAGTGATTTCTCAACAATATAATTACTGAAATATATAGATTTAAATAAAATTTTCTCATCATGGCTGACAATGACCCCACCAAGATTCAAAGACCACTTAATAGAATCCCAGCACTAGGCATGAACACTCTTTTTGAGTTGTTGATTAGACTTATCAAAAAGATGCCCAAAGCCTATAGCTATTATCATTAGTTGCCCTCCAGTGGTTAAACATAATTTTCTGTTGCTGAAAGCATCGTGTACTTAAAAAAAATAGGACCCAGAGATCTCTGAGCTGGAACTCTTCCGAGTGCCTACTCCATGAGGCTGCAATTATGGTATCAGAAGGTGCCACACAAGCTTCCAAATGAGGGAAGCAACCAACAGTCCTACCAAGCTATTGCATCTATGGATGAAACAATCAGCATAGCAAAGTAATCCTAAGGAGATGTTATTCCCAGACCTACCTTCACAGTACAAAACAGCTTTTCATTAAGATCACTCAATGAGAGGGACATCATAACTTGTACTGGAAACCTAAACAACTACCAGGGCTACTAGTGAAGTCATGGATCTTGGGGGAAAACCTACAACCACCACTTTTCTAAAGTAGCACAATCCCTAACCACCTTCTAAACATTTGTTCTTATACCCACAGATAAATGAGGTCCTTATCAAATTTCCTCATCAACAAAATTTGTCTTTGTATTGATGGAGACTATTACAGAAAAAAACACCCTTTAAAGGAAAATAAACATTTATAAACAATAATTTTGGGAATTTGGGTGCTGTTTTCTCCAAAACAGTTCCTCTGTTTCTTGGAAAAACTATTTTAGGGGTCATGAAGACCTTTTGGGGGTTCTTGTTATATCAAACCACATTCTCCTTGGGAGAAATCTGCAGGTTCTCATCTTCTGTGAAACAAAAAGCTCAAATTTAGAGGTCAAGATACCTTTAAAATATATATGTTGGTTTAGCTTAGCAGTCCATACAATGAAATGTCTCTCTGTAGTTAGACCATTTATGGTCAAAAAAATTAAAGAAAACTCAATAGTATACATAGTCCAGACTCTCTTTGTAGTTTTCATCTTTACATGGCTTTTTTGTATCACTTTATAGTATTGATTATCTTTACTCCTTTAATCTATGTGGTATCTCTTTAACTGCTTTCCTCTCTGTCCCAAGTCTATGTACATTTTTAAACACACTGTGACCTATTCAGAGGTTCATTTTTATCTGAATCTCTCTTTATTGCATATCTGTAAACATTTTTCTGACAAAGAGCACCTTTTTATATGCTAAATGGGCATGGTTAGGATCAACTCTATAATCCTGCCTATAGACTCTGCCATATACAACATGGCAAATGTATGTTTACTACCTCTATGAGTCATGATCACTGGTCCAGCGCCAGGGACACATGGGGTCTATGTTGCTATTAAGCAATTAGTAGTGTGGGGGACACAAGCCCCATTTAAGTGCAGGACCTCCTGAAAGAGTCAGAGTTTGTGTTTCCAGCATAAACCAGGAAGGTGTCTCTCAAAGAAGCCATGCAGTCTTTGCTGCTAATGCTGAGTCAGGAAACCTTCTCTTAAAGAAGCCATGCCTCTGCTTTCTGCCAGCAAAAAGAACCTATCTAAAAAAAGATGTATCTACTAAGAAGCTGTGGTTGGCTCCCATTTTTATGTGTTTAGAAGCCCTCTTTTTAAAGCTTTTTTAGGACTTATGTGGATCCATGCCCCTAGATGGTGGGTGTCATTATGTAATCAGAGACTTTCCAGCAACTCAGACCCAAATAATCACATAAAAACTGTATCAATTGCAACACTATTTGGCCTATTACCCCAGGCTTCTTATTAAGTAACTCTTACATCTTAAGTTAACCCATTTCTATTATTCTATGTATCACCACGAGGCTGTGGCTTACCAGTAAGGTTTTAGCAGCATCTTTCTCCTTTTCTCCTTTGTCACCTACATGGCATCTCTTTGACTCCATCTTCTCTCTGTCTCTCTCTCTCTCTCTGTCTCTCTCTCTCTATATATACATATATATACATATATACATATGTATATATATGTATATATATAGTGTGTGTGTTTGTGGTGTGTCTTCCAGCCTGGGTACATTCTGCCCTGCCATTGGTCAAAGCAGCTTTATCATTAATCACTAAAAGCAAAACATATACAGAAGGACACCCCACATCACTGAACAAGGACAAAACAGAAACCTAAACAAAATAGCTGCAGAGAATTAAGGAATACTAAGAGATGAAGAAATAATCATCTCCTGGAAAGAAAACACCAAGTGGTTATCCAGTTGCAAATGGTCAGCCCTGAAAACATAAATACAAGTAACATTATAAAGACTAAGAGGTTATACTTAGGAAAAAATATATTAACACCAAATACATATATGAATTTAACAATGAATAATAAAAAGAGACCATAATTTGAAAGAGAGCAATGAGGGGTCTATAAGACAGTTTGTAGGATGGAAAGAGAAGGGGGATGATGCAGTTATATTATAATCTCAAATTAAAAAAATTAAAAGAATGTTTATTATTAAAAAGAAGTAAACACAAATGGTTTGGGGTTACTTCATGTCTCGGCACCTTCAGATTTCTTCTTTACCAATTCAATTTTACAACTCATTTTTTATCACCCTTATAAAATGACATTCTCTTCAACTAAGCAATGTTTAATCTCAAGGAAACTTGTGGGTGCATGTTAATTAACTCCGCATGCATAAAAAGATTTAGGGAAACATTTCTAGGTAAAATGCCAAGCTAATGGAACATTATTGGATGAACAAGACATGTGTGGCACTTGTTTGTTGTTCTCTTTGGTGTTTTCTGAGAGCTAGAAAGCAAAACAAACCTTAGAAGCTATCTGTCTGAACATTTTCTGAGCATCCCTGGGGACTGAAGCCCAGTGTGGCTGAGGGCATCACAGATGCAGTTCTAAGTCAGCTTTGACTTCACTGGAGTCCTTGCTCCAAAGTCTATCTTAGGTCACTGGCTAACATTCTTTTTTCTTTAACATGTGCAAAGACATAGGCACTAGATAAAACTCAGGCTATATTTGTGCTTACAAAGTATCCTACTAAGTCCCTAATTGTCTCACTACAATTGCCATAAAGTTTATGACATGCCTTGACTTCCACTATTAGTAGCATTCATTGTTTGTGTAATCCATAAATAGGAACTGACAGTTTGTCTTAGAACTTAAATTATTTATTAATTGGTTATTTTTTGTTTAGTTTTCATAGTGTGTGTGTGTGTGTGTGTGTGTGTGTGTGTGTGTGTAAGCCTGAAGTTGATGAAATAATGCTAACTAGCTCTTCTATCTTATTCATTAAGGCTTTGTCTTTCAGTTAAGGTCAACACTCTCTGTTATGATTAATCTTCTTAGCCCCATTATTCTCAGTATTTCCTGTCTTTTCCTATGGAGATTGGAATTACAGCTATATCCATTAACTTGGGCTCTGTGTATCTGAACTCCTGTCTTGACATTTAGATGGCAAGCACTTTAACTGCTCAGCTATTTTCTTTGCCCTCAAATGTCAGTCCTCAAAAGTGCCAGAATCCAAACACTCCCTTCTCCACAGATAGAGTGAAGTTACTTATGACTCATAACAGCCTGGATACATGAAGTAAATTTAAGAAAAGTGATTGAATAATAAGTCTATGGTCTTATGATGTCTCAAATTTTCCAGTTTTGCAGGGAACTATGTGAGTCCCGATTGCCAGACTGTGACCCCTTTATACGTTGGTTACACTGTGGGTTCAATTGCAGTCTAATGCTATAAAGCAATACCACAACACAATAACTAATGTGAGTTTTTTTGTTACTCAGTGAATTTAGAAGTTATGATTCTATTTATTTATTTATTTTCCTTTTATTGAAAACAGTTTTTTCCTCACATGATGTATCCTTTTATGATTTCCCCTCTTCTACTCCTCTCAGTCTCCCACCCATCCAGATTCACCCACTCTATGTCACTCATTAGAACAAAGACTTCTATGGGATGATAATATGATATAATATTGTATTATATTTTATATTACATATTATATATAATGTTATATTTTCTTTTCTCATATAGTATAATATAATTAATATGTAAAAGAACTAATAATTTGAATAGAAGAAAACAAAAGGAAAAAAGCTCAAAAAGATACAAGAAACAGAGGCCCACTCATCTGGATACTTAAATTTCCATAAAGACGTTGTACTACAAGTCATAGTATATAAAAAAGAGGATTTGGTGCAGACTCTTACATAGGTCTTGTGCATGCTGTCTAAGTCTCTGTGAGTTCATATGAGCTTTGATTATGATGATTTAGAGGGTCTTGTTTTCTTAGTGTGTTCTATTCTTTATGACTCTTAAATTTTTTCTGTCTCCTCTTAATCGGTTTCCCTAAGACTTGAGGGAAGAGAGTTGATGGAGACATCCCAATTAGGGTTGAGTGTTTCATTCATTGTCTCTTATTTTCTATATAATGTCTGGCTGTGAGTCTCTGTATTTTTTCCATCTGAGGAAGGAGAACGCTTCTCTGGTGATGGTTGAGCAAGACAGGTATTGATCTAGGAATTTAGCATATTGCCATCAGGAGTTATAATCATTTTTTGCTGCTTTGTTGTTGTTTTTTTATCATAGGTCACTAAATTTCATTTAGATTGCCTACATATGTATGGAAGCTTCTACTCTATTCTACACTTTCTCTCAAATGACTCTCAATTTTAGCTGTCTCTCCCCATATTCCCTTCCTCATTCCTTTCTTCTCTCTCCCTTCCTACTTGGCCCTTCTATTCAAGCTCCTCCTCCATCTATAACTTTTTGTTTTAGCTGCCTTTCCTAACAAGATCTACTTGTTGCCACTAGTCCCTTATTGTATACCTAACCTCTGTGGACTGTAGCTTGGTTGTCATTGATATATCTAATATTTACATATAAGAAAACTTATGTTATGTATCTCTTTCTTGGTCTGGGGTCAGGTTTTTTTTTTCTACTTCCATCAATTTACCTGCAATTTTTTTTTTTAGCTGCTGAGTAATAATACTACATTATGAAAATATACCACATTTTCATTATCCATTTTCTGGTGTTGGTTAGCTACATTTTCTGTTGAGGGTTAGCTAAGTAATTTCCAGTTTCTGGCTATTATGAAAAGAATAGCAAGCAACATGGTTGAACAAATGTCTCTGTGATAGGGTAAAAATTCCTTTTGGTATATGCTTAAGAGTGGTATAGCTGTATCTGTAGGTAGATCAGTTTTTATCGTCCTGAGGAACTGCCACACTGATTTCCATCATGGCTGTACAAGTTTGCACTCCCACCAGCAATGGATGAGGGTTCCACTTATCCTACATCTTTGCCAGCATGAGCTGTCACCTTGTCATTGATCTTAGCCACTCTGACAAATATAAGTTGAAATCTCAAAGTAGTTTTGATATGCATTCCCATGCTAAGAGTGTTGACCATTTTTTAAGTGTTTCCCAGTCATTTGAGCTTCCTTTTTCTAGAATTCTCTGTTTAGATCTGTACTTAATTTTTAAATTGGATTATTTGCTTTCTTGATTTCCAGGGTTTTGAGTTCGTAATCTATTGTGGGTATTAGCCCTCTATCAGTTTTTGGAGTTGATAAAACATCTTTTTCCACTCTTTAGGATGGGGCTTTGTCCAAATGGCAGTGTCATTTGCCTTAAAGATTTTAAGTTTCATGAGGTCCCATTTATTAATTATTGATCTTAGGGCAGAATTCTGTTCAGCAAATCTCTGAGAGTGTATGTGTGTATGTGTGTGTGTGTGTGCGTGCATGCCAGTGAGTTCAAAGTTATCCCCTACTTTTATTTCTATTATGTTCAGTGTAGTATTTTTTAATTGAAAAATTTCGCCTCCTCCCAGCCTCCCACTCCTCTCCCCCTCCCCCCACTCCTCTCCCCCTGCCCCACTCCTCTCTCCTTCTCCCATTTCCCTCCCGCTCCCCCCATCCCCCTTCCCCTCCCTCTCCAGTCTGAAGAGCAGACGGGATTCCCTGCCTTGTGGGAAGTCCAAGTCCCCCCCCTTCATCCAGGTCCAGGAAGGTGAGCATCTCAAGAAGGCACAGAACTACTTAAATTAATAAATCTATTAAGTGACAACTCTGGACCTAGTATATTNGACAATGAGGGCTGATGAGAAGTGTAGTATGTTTTATGTTGAAGTCTTTGCTCCATATGCAGTTGGGTTTTGTATAGGGTTATACATATGGTCTATTTGGATTCTGCTACATTTATCCATCCAGTTTGATCAGCACCATTTGCTGAAGATGCTATCTTTTTTCCAATATGTACTTCTGGCTTCTTTATCAAAAATCAGGTGCCCATGAGTAAGTGGATTTATGTCTCTCTCTTACATTCAATCCTGTTGATCAATATGTCTGTTTTAGAAGTTGTGTTTAAAATATCCAGTGTAACTGAATTTTGACTATACATAATGAAAATAATGTATTATTAAAAATTGCCAATATCCACCAAAGTTACTGGAGTAAACAGTGTTATCAATTGATTTGGTTCACACAATGCATTCTACAGTTTTTTTTTTTTTTTAATTTGGGAAAAAGAAAAAAAAATGCAGTATTTACAAACACCAAGAAATCAGAGTGTAAGAAATAAAGTATGGCTCTATACATATGTAATTCACTGAAAATAGAAATATGCACAGGACAAAAGAAATAAATGAACCATAAGTAATAAATGTTTAGTTTATTCTATATTATTGCGATATTCTCTTATACTAACTTAGTAAGTGCCAATGTTTTAAGAGAGAAAGAACATAAAATCCCCGGGATTGCTGAATTTTGACCAAAATATAACATAAGAAAAATTAATAATAACAGAATAAACAATGGGAAGCAAAACCAGTGGAGGCGTAAACATGTGGTGATTAAGTCCCTGAGAGTAACAGTGACTTTCAGATAATAGAAAAGGAAGGGTATTTTGGCAGTTGGCTGTATGTTGCAACTCATAGTCCTTGGCTGGTCATGGCATCCAGAATAGGGAACACAGTGCAGTTCAGCCTTCTAAAACCTGAGACACCAGTGGAGAAGTGAGACTATTGGCCGATTTGACAGAGCAGTTATAAGAGGCATGCTGATAGGTTAATGTCTAGAGATCTATGAATTTCTCTAACAGTGTTGGGTGCTTCATAGCTACAATAGCAAAAGACCTCTGGGAGTGTCAGGTGGAGATGTGCTTGCCTCAGTTTCCTTCCTGTTGCTGTGATAAAACACTGGTACTAAAAGCAACTCAGGACAAGAGAAGGGTTTCAGGTTACAACCCATCTTTGTTGGAAGTCAGGGTAAAAATGCAAGCAAGAGCTTCTAGTAGAAATCACAGAGCAGTGATCATCACTGGCTCACTTGCTTGAGTTCACGCTTAGGTTACTCCCTTATCAAACCCCAGTTTCACCTTATCAAAAACCAGTTCACCTGCCAAGGAATGATGGTGGCCACAGTGGCCTGCGATTTACTGCATTCTTTAACATTCAAGTCAATCAAGACAGATAAAACACACAGGCCAATCTGATCTGGGAAATTTTTCAGGTAACACATATTTCTAAGATGACTGTAGACTGTGTATGTCAAGTTGAATACTAAAACTAACTAGGGTTATGTTCCTTGAGATAAGACAGAGATGTATAATGAGCAAATCATTAAAAAGTTTTCATCTCCAGTATAGCCTGCCTACCACATAGTATCTTTGCAATCTCTGATTCACATGGAAATTGCCACAGTGACTAACACTTTTCCAAGAAGGGGGATGATATGTATACAGGACGACATTACTGCAGAAACAGCGTGGAAACAGTGTGAAAAAGGTAGAGGAAATCACTAGAATGATCGATCCACAAATGACTGGGGACCATTACGTTCTAAGACATGAAGAAAACTTCCCTCCTGCAAAGCACTAATTCCATATATACAATGACATCAGGCTTGGCACATTTGTAACTATGAAGTATCATTTTTATGTTCTAAGCCACATTGGTCTGTCATAATTTTTCACTTCAAATTTAGGAAATAAAGATACAGTTTGAGCCGGGCAGAGGTGGCGCACACCTTTAATCCCAGCACTCAGGAGGCAGAGGCAGGCGGATCTCTGTGAGTTCGAGACCTGCCTGGTCTACAAGAGCTAGTTCCAAGACAGGCCCCAAAGCCACAGAGAAACCCTGTCTCGAAAAACCAAAAAAAAAAAAAAAAAAAAAGATACAGTTTGAAGTTAATCTGTTTGATTTGTACCTGCATGGGATGTAGTGGCATAGGAAGGTGTAAATGAGTGTATGTGTGTGAGACAGAGACAGAGACAGAAAGTATACATGTATGTGCCAGTTTATATTAGTGCATTTGAATATGTATGTGTGCCTGTGCATGTGGGACCAAGAGTAAAGTTCAGGTGTTATTTCTCAGATCCTGACCACGAAAACTTCATTCATTTAAACCTGAAAAGGCTTATTTTAAAATTATTATTACTATTATGTGTATGGGTTTATGTGGGGGTGTGCAGCAACAGCTACTTAGACTTTGAAATGCTACTTTTTTTTTTATTTTACAAGAGCTCGCAGACCAGAGATTGACTTTAATTTTAGAAAAGAGTTTTGAATAATGTTAGAACGATGGGGATTTTGGAATATCTCAGAGTTGAACTAAACTGTTGTCTGCCTTATGAAATATAGAGAGGATTTAAGAAATACTGTGTATATTTGTATATTTGAGTATAATGTTGGATTTCTGATAGTTAATTTTGACATTCAATTTGATAATTTTATTAATTCCCCAGCTATCAGTGAGACAGTATTATATATATTATGTATAGCTATGGTGTTTTCCTGATGATTGACTGATAGGCGTTTCCATCCTGAGTCTAGGGTTCATTAGCAAAGGGCTGAGCCTAGAGTAAACCTGAGTAGAGAAAGGGGAGACCTGGATGAACAGCAGCATTCATCTCTCTGTGCTTACTGGTCAACAACAATGTGAACAAGCAGCCTCATGCTCCTGTAGCCACAACCTCCAGAAACTTCTACTACCATACCTCCATTTATTCAAAATTGATGTCAATGTCCATGAGCCAATAGTTATATTAATTACAAATTGTTTGATCTATTGCTTGATCTTATTACCAACTAGTTCTTACAACTCAAATTAATTCATAATTCTTATATATGATTAGCCACATGACTTGGTACCTGCTTTCAGTAAGCCATTCTCATTTTGTTTCCTCTGTGTCTAGCTTGTGACTGTATCCCTGCCATTGCTCTTCCCAGAATTCTCCTAGTGTGGTTGCCCTGACTATACTTGCTTCCTGGCTACTGATCAATCAGTTAAGCCAATATGAGTGACAAGCCGTTACAGTGTACAAGAGCATTATCCCCTAGCATTTTCCCTTTTTTTTCTTTTAAAACAAGAACCCTGAATCTAACCTCTTTTGTTTAGCTTTTTTTTTCTGACGATTATCAATAATAACTTGAAACTAATATGCTTAACAAAGACCAAACACCATAATCCATTTTTGGGGGAGAATGTGGCCATAGTTTTCTAGGCTATTTCCTGCTGATTGGGAGTACTGGTAAACTTTGAGGGGCCCTGAGAAAATTTAGGATTATAGTCATATCCTGACGGAAGTAGATTGTGAGACTGGATCACCTCAATCAGTCACTTTGAAGCTATTCTGGATGTAGAACTCAGAGGAAACTGCATCAAAGGTACTCTAAAACATCGGCTCATCTGAGTTTCTATGACTGAGCATTAATGTGTCTGATAAAAATGCTTCAGATTCTTCCAATTACATATTTATTTCATGACTGTCAGTCATTTCTGTAACTGGAGGTTTCTCGCCCACCAGCCAGTTCCCAAGTAACTACTATGAGGCTTAATGTTAATTAAAACTGTTTGGCTAATTAGCTCAGGTTTATTATTAACTAACTCTTATAATTTAAATTATCCCAATTCTTCTATTCTATGTTTTACCATGAGGCTTATGACTTCTTACCTCATATCTTGTTTTTCCCTTTAGCTTTGCTTGGATTTCCAGCTTGGCTCTATTCTGATGAGCTATAGACTAAATCAGTTTTTTATTAACCAATGGTAATAAGACATATTCACAGAATACAGAAGGGCATTCCACATCACATCTCAGAAAGAAGTGGATCTCCTTATGGTCTTGGGAATTATAGCTGAAGAGTTTCTAAGACATTTCTAATTTCATATCAAAATATCCATCTTTGATGAATTCCAACTTTAGACTTTTTATCATTATTCCATTGGCATTAATAAAGAAAGCTCCTTGCCACATCAGTGGCTCATGTGAAAGCATGCCATCTCTACTAACTGTCAATCTTGATCATGGAACTAGGTCTTATGCCAGACTCAAACATAAGTTCATATTTTAAGAATGATTTCCAATAGAATAAGAAGTCATTTGATTATATTGGTAAAAGTTATTATTTAGAAATTCATACGTTATAAACTAGTTAAAATATCCTAATGTGTAAGCTATTTATACAGAGTAAAGAATGAGGTGGGGTCACTAAGGCACTCAGGACAAAACACGATAAACTCCCTCCAGATAGGTGATCCCTAGACACTGACTTGAGCAAATAAGAGGTATCTCAATTTCAGCTGATTTCAAGCATAGAGTGAATCTATGCCAATGAGAATACAAAGTAATTAAAAGTTTCAAATTCAACATGGGGCCAAATAAATGGCTCTGGGTCAATGGCAGTCACCTTTACATAGGTCCTGGGTTAATTTCGAAGAACTCATTTTGTGTAGCTCACAACATTTTGGAATGTCATCTCCAGTAATCAGATGCCTTTTTCTGTTTTCTGAGGGCACCAGTACATGTACATGCATACTCGTACACACCCAGAAACACGCATGCAGAATGTACACACCTACATACACAAGCTCACATATATACACAGGCACTCACGTGCACATATACACGCAAACCCTTTAGCATAGAAATTTAGTTGAGACAGAAAAAATCATACCAATTGTCTCCAACAGGCCCAACTCTGCCTAAGCAGCTTTATCAGATCGATTTACAGAATTTTTAATGTGGATGGTTCACTTCGTCAGAGACTGTGAAGGTTGTGCCCAGATTCTCTCTTGAGCTCAGTTAGTCCTGTCATCTTGTTCCTTGTTGTATGAATTTCTTAAACAGTAACTGTATATACAAAAATCCTGAAAATATGATAAACAAACTTAAATCCTTCCATCATAACAACATAAACAAGAGGATTAAATAGTGTCTTTGGATGTGGTTTCTTCCTATTCTTTGCCTTGATTAGAACAGTTTAGTGACTGCATCCCCCACCCTTTCACTCTTATGCCATCTGGGTAGGCATACCCAATTAGCACATGTTGAAAGCGAGCAACACCTTTCTCAGCATTTTAAAGTTCTGGCAAGCTGTAAAAGTTACTGTGTCATAGAAAAGCACATTTGGTACATTAAATAGGATTCGCAATATGGATTTATCATATGGAATGATCATTTTCCAAGTGTGCTGAGAACACAGCACAATCAAATTTGGAGCGATGAGTTGAAATAACGTTATTGCAGAACCACTAGGATTGACCTACTCCATCTCTTTTAACGAGCTCTTCCTCCATACTACTGAAAAATGAAGAAAGAGTGTGGTCCTTAGTAATCAGGCATTGGTCTAAGATGCTCTTCTTGGTGACATCACATCAGGTCACAAAAAGAATTCTGGAGATGATTAAGGCTTCTATATTAGGATACAGGTTTTTATGAAATTCTGTGATTCCTATGTATTTCTTATTATGCTAAGTGCTCAAAAGTGATTGTATATATATATATATGTACATATATAATACAATAACATGTATATACTAATAATGGGATGTTAAATTTCCTCTATATTTGAAACTTAGACTTGTAGATACAGTTTATTTCCCTGTATTTAGATGCATTGGCTAAGCAGTTTATCTGCAGTTAAGGTAAGTACGGAGAGAACTACTTTGCTATTCCATGCCAAGCAGGTTCAGGAGGGCACCAAAGCGAACTACCCTGACAATTTCCTGTTCTCACACCAAAACTCGAGCATCTGGTCAACAGCTACCCTGTTTTCAATAATCTAGGATTTGGCAGAAATATTTCTTCTTTGAAAGGCTATCTTTATGTAACTTCTATGTGGGCTTCTTTTGTTCATTTCAGCCAATCAACCTTGAGAGTTATTTGTTTGTGCTTATAATCAATGTGTTTAGAGCTGGTGAATTGACTCATTCATGCATTCCTGAAGACTTGATTAAAATCCAGGTCCCACAATGAAAAGAGAGAACTAACTAACAAAAGTTGGATTCTGACCTCCTTACAGACCATAAGGAGGTCATACAGGCACAGGCATATCCACTGACATAAGCACAGTAACAGATACAATTTTAAACACAATGTTTTAAAAATATGTTCATCACAGTCTACTGCTCCTGCTCACACATCCATTTTGCACCCCAACGAGACTGTGATGTCCTTGATGTTGAATTATACTTATGAAATGATTTAGGCTTTGCCTCACATTCTCCCTTATCTCTTTCATACACACACAAAGATGAAAACATAAGAAATTATTCTGGAATTACAAATATCTGAGTTGCTTAAGAAAGTAGTTTACCCTAAAATTCTTTGATATTTGGGTAGATTCATCTGAAACAGTTTTTTTTTTTTTTATTTTTTGCCATTTTGAAGAACTATATTAAAGGTACACAAACTTTCATCTCACATGTTTTAACTCTTCAATGCACATAACTCTGGATGTTTCACTGTAATCCCTCTGGCTTCTTTTAATTTTAAATGTGGAATTTAAAGTGTGTGTATTGGATGTTACCCTCATATACTATACATGGCCTCAATGGTAGCATTCCGGTTAGGTCAGATGAATCCTGTGCTGTCCTCTGATCTGTGAGCAGCATCTCCTCATTGGTTGTGGTTTCTCTCGATGAACTGATGGGACACCAGTCCTGTTCTATAGAATGAGAGGTAAATATGATCCTGTGTTCAATAGAGGTAGACATCTTGGATGACCAGTAAATCATCCCATCTGCTGCATTGCTGTCATTCTTTTCCTAGCTTTTACTATTTCATATACACATATACTATTTCATATACACATATGGAAATATGTGTAGAAAGATCTGTGGTAGAAAATACTTAGAAAAATGCAGCCTAGCATGCAAATGACTTATGGAAACATTTTCACTGAGAATGCCTCTCCGAACACTCCTCTTGTGTTGTCATCAAGACAATTTTAATTCTTCACTGACAAAGCTCTCCGTGCAAACATTTGCCATAACAAATCCTTCTGCGGCCCCTACATTTTCATAAGAACATGAAAGTTAGGCTTGGGGCTTGTGCTTTGCCACAAGGTTTTGTGTCCCAGGATTTGCTCTGTCAAATTGTGCTGACCTGACATCAACAGGGATTTAGAATGATGTAGTTTCTTTAATACCATTGCTTTTAAGTATTTATTTAAATTTTTTCATTTGTGTGTGTTCAGGTGACCAAGGGTAGCAGAAGAGGGTGTTGAATGCCTTGGACTGGGACTTATAGGCAGTTGTGAGCTACCCAACATGGGTGTTAAGAACAGAGCTTCAGTCCTCTGCAAGGTCAACAAGAAGCTCTTAACTGCTGAACCATCTTATCAGCCCCAACAGCTAAATAATTTATGTTTCCACAATGATTTCTCAAGCCCTTATCTATTTTTTGATATGAATTTTATTTTAGTTTTTGGTGCATTTCTTAAATAAAACTTATTTATAAATAGACAAATTGTTAGAGTGTTTGCTATCAGAATTGAAATCTATCCAGAGCGACAAAAACTAACTATTTTTGAAAACATGCTTAGTCACGAAACTTTTCATTTGTTGGTGCTGAAATGTCACTCTTAGAATTATCACCTTGTCAGATGTGACCTGAGGCTGTCTATGGTGAGAGGAATCAGCTTCCCAGGCATACAGATCATTCTATCCCAATCAGTCTTTTAAATAACCAACCCATCTTGCAGTCCTGCTAAAGGATAGTGTATAAACAAATGACAAGATCCAATAATTCAAACCATATCAATTGAGAAGTTTCCATTTCCTTGAAAGACACAGGATCAGTGTGGGCCAGTGAGGTGACATAGTGAGTAAAGGCTCTTGCCACCAAGTCAAATGACCTGCTGTGGATCCTCAGGACCCAAGCGGTAAAAGGGGAGCATGGAGACCCCCAGGTTGTTTACTAGAGCATGTTTTTTCAAACACACACACACATATATATATATATAGAAATGAGTACAAGCATTTTTAAAGTAATGGTAGTTCAGTGTTTAAAGCAAAAATTATTTCCCATAATTTTTTTCCATTGGGTTTTAACATTATCCATTACTGTCTAGCACACAGTTTCATAGCTATGGGATGTGTGGCCCACATTGTTTTAAGAGGCATGTACACAAAACAACTTTAATATGTGAAATGAGCTTAAGTGCTTGGCTGGAATTAGCCAGTTGTTGGCTAAGGTACCAATCTCCTTACTCCACTAGTGATGGAAGTCCCCAAGCACATCAACAAGGCCACTGTTCTGCTTGGTACCTGCTTTCTGATGCATCATCTGAACACTTATGTAATGTGGACCCTGTTCAAAAGACTCTGTGCTGTAAACGAAGAAAACCAAAACCCGAGTTCCTAAGCTGAATGAAATGTGTTCATTCCTCCCACATCAAAGAGGTGTCAAAAAAGACTGTCAGTTTCATAATTATGTCTCATGAGCAGATGGATGGTAAGGCATTCTGTGACATTTGAGAAAAAAATAATTTTAAAACCCTAAAAATATTAATAAAGGAACTTCTAAATACAGTGCATGTTCCAACACATAAGGAAAATATCTAAAAGTAGGAATGGGCTTATCAAAGTGACGAGAGACCCATTTGTCAGCTTGACCTTTTTTGTATTTACAGTACACATGCCATCAGATTTTACAGCAGGTCATAACAGAAGACAGCCTTCGAGAAGGTTCTGGAATAGCGCCATAAGTTCAGCATTGATGAATTTATGTAGTAAGAATCTACAGTAGTTTGCCCCAGTTTTGAATCAAATGCAGGAGATAATCAATAAATACTGTAAACAAGGTGAAAAATTGCAATAGGAAATGTGGGTTTGTGTGTGTGTGTATGTGTGTGTGTGTGTCTGTCCAATTTGTAACTTTTACTCCATTCAATGAAAAAGAACAAGCAAGGCAGAATACTGGGATGAAACTCTGAAATAAAATTCCTTCTACACCCTGAGGGAACATGGTTCTCTGAAGTTCCAGTGTATTGATAGATGTTAAAGATTTCCATTCCCAGAACCATCAGACAATTTCACAACATTGTATTTTCCCGACGGTGTTTTTCGGGATCTGCTGGGCAGGTAAACACAATGGCTTTAGGTGTAAATACTCTACCTGGAAAAGCTGAAAAAATATTGACAGGTCATTTGTCCCTTTTGTCTTTTATGTCAGGCCCAGAAAATTGAGGGAGAGGGAAAAAGCAACAAGAGAAAAAGCAAAAGAAGAGAGAGAGATTTAAAGCTCTAGAGATACATATCCAATAGCTGATTTTTATAGGAGATCTGAGTCATCCAGCACTTCTCTGCTGAGGATATAGTCCACAACTTTATACATCATACGCCTTTTTCTTTTTCCATTTTCACATGTGCTTAGAGGAACCATGTAAGTATGCACACTTTGCATATTTGGGTGCACAGGTGTTCACATATGCCTACGAAGTCCTGAAGCTGATGCTGAAATCATCCTATATTGTTCTACAACTTTACACATTCAACTAGAGCCTTTCCCTAAAATCCAAAACTTGTTAGTTTTCTGTGAAGAACCCCTGTCTCCCACACACTGAAGGTGAAATTCCACTTCATCCTTGCATCTCTATTGATTTCAGAGGATTCAAATCTGTGTTTTATGCTTGGAGTTTGCCAACTTTTCCTGAGAATGAATAGTTATCCTCACTTTGTTAACCAGGAGGACAGTTCATCTGGCAGGTCTGAGAATAAGGAGATAATAGGATGGGGAACATGTCCCCTGACTGAACCCTCATTCACTACTATTCAGTACCACCTGTGCAGCCCAGATCAGAAACCTATTTATTGTCAATGATCATTCAGTGTCCCACAATCCTGTATAATCCTCTGCTATAGAAACTGGAGCTGTGTGCTTCCTGATATTATCAGAAACCACTTTGGTGCTAGAGGGAGAATGTCATAGAAAGCATGGCACAGATCACTGTAAGACACTTGTCATAGTAAGATGTCTAACAGAGCAAGACACCACTCATTCCAAGACACTGGTCATAGCAAGACATTGTTTACCCTTGAAAATGACACTGACTGGAATGTCTTTGTAAATAAATTTACCAAGATTTTATGTCTGCTGGACCAGGCAGTCTGAGTCTTGGGGGCACATCTGCCAGCTCTGCTTCCTCTGCACCTCAAAGCTGAGATAGGAGTACATAAACGGGAGGAGCTACAAGGTGTTTTAGCATTTTCTAACTTATTTAGAGGGAAGTGCCATTCAAAGAATTTACTGTAATATGAATCTTTGACTTATTGCTGTTGAAATAACAGTAATTTTGTTGAAGTCTATTTTTTACGACTTGCTTAGTAGGAGGAAGTTATGACTGATAGGTATCACTGACATTCTTTCACACAACAGGTATGTATGTATGTATAAAACCAGGCACGGATACTCATATATTACACAAAGGTCATGTAAAACAGACAGGATCTGGATGGAACAGTGTAGGCAATGCTGTGTTCTCCACAGCAGGCAGCATCGGTTGTTGCAGATTACAGATCCACAGCTACCCACTTAGCCCTATATGTCTCTTTGACTTTGTGCTAAGCTGCTTAAACCTTGTGGATACCCTACCCTTCTTCCCAGAAGCAGGTCATTGACAGCTAACCAATATGAAGTATAGGATGGACAGAGGGTTTTTTTTTTTTTATTGAGAAAAGGAAAAAAAAAGTTTCCGCCTCCTCCCAGCCTCCCATTTCCCTCCCCCTCCTCCCATCCTTCTCCCCCTCCCATTTCCCTCCCCCTCCTCCCATCCTTCTC